>NW_016157462.1:183151-192084 GCF_001687245.7 Rhagoletis zephyria
GAAGTTTTACGCCTTCTCACTTTAGCTCGCTCCCAAACGGGTGTTTGGTTGCTACCCAGAGGATACGTGGATATAAATATCCGGACGTTGTGAGCTGCGATTTGAACCGTACGCACAAGAATCGCTTCTGGCCACTCCCAGGTGAATGGCAGTCAAAAGTTTTCCACTTCTGCGCACGGAACCATCCTCCATCTGCGCACGGAACCATCCTCCAAATTACATTACAAATTAACAAATTTACTTAAGATTATTTCATTTCTACTCTCTATTCCAACAACTTCGGCATTCACAGGAAGAACTCTTTCCATCACTTGAAAATCGCTTTTACTTATTCTTTAAATAAAATACTATATATATTTGAAGTGTACTATATTTTTTCCAATTTTTTTTTAAAGTACTATAAATATCTTGGAAAATGTTGGCAACCCAAGGTTCAATCGATACAACCAATGATACTCGATAATCTTTTTGTGATGCCAAGTATTTCTATACTTGATACTTTTTTGTTCGGTATCGTGTAAGTATCGAAAAGAGTACTTGGTTTCAAAATACTAATTTCCAATACTTTCGTAATTGCATCGGCAACTCAACAAACGATGCACAGTGCATTGTCCCATAGGCAAAATTAGAATATTTAAGTAATATACATCTTTGTAAAGCTAACATAGTACCTTTAATAGATTTGGAAGTTTAATTGCTAACAGCCAAGAGCGCTAAAGTCAGAAAATTTCTGAGGTACAACTGTTGAACCAAAAAGGGACTTTTACTGTGTTACAAAAAAAAAAAACAAATTGTTAAAAATTCAGTTTTTAGTGTATTACTTTGAAACTTAACAGTTTTTCTTACTACTATACGTACAAAAAACATAAATATTTTTTGGTAAATGCTTTTTATTGAAACGTTGTTTGTGCTATCGAAAACTTTTGAGATGTTTTTATTGGAATTCCCAAAATTGCTAAAGTTTGGTAGTGTGAAATAAAAAAAAATTTAAGTGTAGCTTATTTTTTATGTATTTACTATTTTGGTACGTTTTGAAGTGATTTAATAGAATCTGTGAATATGTTTTAGATTTTCCTGTCGGAACTGTAAAAAATTATGTGCATTTTTTTAACCATATGTCCTAAGTTTCAGAACAAGTTACAAAGAGCTGAGTTTATGGTATTGCCAAAATTTAAAAAATTAAGATATGTATTATTTGTTTTCTAATACATACTATAAAAAATTAACCTAGCTTTGACGTAGTGTATAATTTTTATTAAATAGCAACAAATTGGAAGTAATAGCAGTTTTTTTAGCGGAAACCTTAAATTTTTACAAAATTAAAAAAACAGATATAAATAAAAAGTAGACGAATTTTTATTTTTCATTTAGATACTTCGATAAGAAACCTAACAATTAGTAGGAAAAAAAATTAGAATTTTCTGCCGGAAATTGGAAATTTTGTATTTTTTAAAAACATCTAAATTTTTTAATTTTATAAAAACAAAAAATATTAGATAATCAATAAAACTCTCGTGTCACAAAACAACACAAAAAAATCAAAACGAAATTACGGAGATTGATAGAAGTCTTATTGAAAATTTTGGCATAATATTAATAGTTTTATCCTGCGGAATCCCGGTTAATGTTAGAACGTTTAAGGAGCTGCTATATATTACTAGAAACATGCCAAGTAAGGTTTTATTAGTACATGGGTGTGATGTTTTGGAACACTTCAACTTGTAAATAGGTAATAAGAAATTAAAAAACGTTTTAAGAATTTTATTATTTATTATTATTTTCTTCATTGTGTTTCTCCTAAGAAGCCTTAGAAGACAGACATAAAAATATAAGGAATGTGCGATTTTCCCGTATAAGAAAAACGACGAAAGATTTAATGGACCTTATGATTAAAAACTCAGAAACTGCTTTTTCTTAAAACTTCAGACCCTTTACTTAAAATTATTTGAAGAAATCAAGTAAAAATTCTGAAATTCTAAGAATAAGCAATTGCTTTGTTTTTATTCTTAAGGCTCAATGGCTCATTTGTTATTAATATCGGATCCGGAAGTATCATCAAAAAATAAAAATTAATTTGAGAAAATTGACATATACATTTAAAAGAAAACATTATAAATTACATTTTAAATAAATTATCTTATTTACTGAGCAAATTTAGAAATTTTTTTATTTATGATCCTGTTTAAAGAAAATATTTAATTATAAATTTTTTTCAATAACTAAAATTCATAAGGGAGGTTTCCTGATACCACATGAGACCAAATTTGCCAAAGAGTTAGAAAGTTTAACTTTATAACTTATTATTATTTTTTAGTGCATTCTGATCACAAATGTAGCAAAAATATACTTTTTGAGAAAAAGGATATATGGGAGGTAGTCATGTTCTTACACCGAACAAAACGAAATTTGCCACAGAGCTTCGTTCTGTTGCTAAAATTAAACTTTTAGAAGTACATAAGTATGTTCGGAGGTAGTCATGTCCTTGCACGAACGAAACGAAGTTTACCACAGAGCTTAAGGACATAATTTCACAGACGGCTACCAATTTGCGCTTTATTCTGCTTTTAATTGTAGCTAAAATTAAGCTTTTTAAAAAAAGGATGTATGGGAGGTAGTCGTGTCCTTGCAACGATATTGCCGAAACTTCGAATTTTTCTTAATTTATATGTATATTTTGAACCAGCGCACCAAATTTCATTTTTCTGCGATATCTCCCCTAGTTGTTCAGATTCACTATATGGGGGCGAAGCACTGTGCGACGCCCGTTATTGGAGTTCTAGAGACATTTTTTTCAAAATTATATTGGGAATTATGTACATACATGTGTAAAAAAATTACGACCACAAAAGGGGATATTTGAATATACGGGCATGTGCTGTAAATCGTACGATTTGAAATCGGTGCGATTTTCAAAATTTATTTTGGAGAGTTCTTAACAAAACGGAAAAAATTTGCCTCTAACAGGTCTATTCTGCACGTTACCAGAGATTTTGTAACCGGAAAATTTTATTACCAAAAAATGTTACCAGTTCTTGTCACCGCGATTCTAATTACGTTGGTAATGCAGTTAAAATATTCAGCAATTCAGCTATGAAGAATTGTGGAGATTCTAGCATTGCATATTTCACTGGGCAATACTTTGTTACCAGCTTATGAGATGGTAACAAAATCTACCGCTTACAAGAGTACACAGAATAAAAGAAAAGGGTTTAAAATTTGACAGGAACTTAATTTACCGGTTACAAAACTTTTATTACCAGCGCAGAATGGACCTGTAAATCGAAGAATAAACAAACAACGGAACAAAGTATTGGCACAGCAATATATGCAACAATTTTCATTCTAATATTTTACCGATAATTTCGTATAAAAATATGGTTCATTCTACAACAAAAAACATAAAAATATAATTCCTACACCTTGTGCAAAGCTCGCGAAAATTCAGAAAATTCTCATAAAAATTTTCAACTTTTTAATCAGATTTTTTAGAATTTTTCCGAGTACGCAGATTTGTAGCCCAATCAATTTTATTATAACAAAGTGCCAGTTTTAAGTAGCTAGGAATTACCGCTGATTTTTGGCAACTTTTTTCACGGAGTCTTCCATACAAAAATTTTTTTTTCGTAAATACTTTATATATAAAAATTGCAAAACATCTTCAACAAAAAAATTCTCAAAAATCAACGCGATTTTTGACTAACTCCGAACTTGCATTTTTTGACTAGGAATCTGATTAAAAAGTTGAAAATTTTGATGAAAATTTGCTGAATTTTCGCGAGTTTTGCACAAAGTTTAGGAATTATATTTTCAAGTTTTTTGTTGTTAAATGAACCATATTTTTATACAAACTTGGCGGAAAAATATTAGAATAAAAATTGTTGAATATATTGTGAAAGATTTGCTGTGCCAATACTTTGTTTCGGCAGTGTACTTTTGTGTTTCTTTCAGTTTTTATTTGAAATATTTATTACTTACATTAATTATGTATATTAAAAAATATTTTCCAAATCGCATCGGTTACAAATCGTACGATTTGCAGCCCATGGCCGATTGACTTATATTACTCATCTTCTTCTTCTTATTTGGCGCTGTAACAGCCTAAGCGATTTTGGCCGAGTTCAACAAAGCACGCCAGCCGTTTCTCTTCTGTGCCAACTGACGCCAATTGGAAACGCCTAGTGAAGCCAAGTCCTTCTCCACCTGGTCTTTCCATCGCAGTGGGGCCTTCCTCTGCTACCATCAGCGGGTTCCCAGTTGAATACTTTCAGAGCCGCTGCGTCGGTGTCCATTCGAACGAGAGCGCCAAGCATGCGGAGCCGCTGAATTTTAACTCGCTGCACTTTGTCTATATCGTTGTAAAGCTCATACAGCTCGTCGTTAAATCGTCTGTGGTATTCGCCATCGCCAACGCGTAAAGGTCCGTAAATCTTTCGCAGAATCTTTCTCTCGAAAATTCCAAGAGCCGCCTCAGGGGATGTTGTCATTGTCCATGCTTCTGCACCATATACCAGCACGGGCATGATGAGTGACTTATGGAGTGTGGTTTTCGTACGTCGAGAGAGGACTTTACTCCTTAATTGCCTACTCAGTCCAAAGTAGCACTTGTTGACAAGAGTGATGATATTACTCATTACCTAACCCACAATTGCGAACTTTATAGCTTTAAACTAACAGCTTTTTTGACCAACAATAGAAATTTTGATAAAATTTTTTTGTTTACATTTAAAAATTTTTCCTCCCGGCGTATAACAATATTTTTTTAAAACGAAGTGTGTAGCTATGTATGTTGCTTTATTTGTTTTTTATCCGTTTCCAAATTATTGTTTGATTTTGAAGTGGCGGTTATTTAAGTTGTTGTACTTAACGGGAGGCTTAAATACTGTATATAGGTAATCTATATCTATATATATATATGTACATATATAAAAATGTTGTGTTCGTTTGTCACGGTCGTCGAAACTCGAGAACGGCTTAACCGATTTTAATATATTTTTTTGTATTGTTCGGTATAATACCGGGATCAATGACATCACACAAATTTGGAGGGTTGCCACCTATTTGAAAATCTTTAAACCCAATTATATTGATCAAATAAATGAATTATTACAATATGGGTATCAAGATAAAGTGGTTTAAGAAAGATAACTGTTTGAAATATTTTTGAGGAGGGCTGCCACCTAATTGAAAATTTTAACTCAGTTAAATTGATAAAATAAATGAAATATTGCCATGTGGGTGTCAAACTAAAGAGTTTTGGGAAGGTTTACAGCCGAACATATTTTTGAGGAGGGCTGCCACCTAATTGAAAATTTTAACTCAGTTAAATTGATAAAATAAATGAAATATTGCCATGTGGGTGTCAAACTAAAGAGTTTTGGGAAGGCTTAGAGCCTAAAATCGTTTGAGGAGGGTTACCACCTGTTTGAAAATTTAACTAAATTAATTGACAAAAAAAAATGCAATATTACGATATGGGTATCAAATTAAAGAGGTTTAAGAAAGATAACTGTTGGAAATATTTTTGAGGAGGGTTGCTACCTATTTTAAAATTTTAACTCAGTTAAATTGATGAAGTAAATAAAATATTGCAATATGGGTATCAAACTAAAGAGTTATAAGAAGGCTTACAGTCGAAAATATTTTAAAGAAGGGTTGTAACCTGTCGCAAAATTTAGCGCAATTTAATTGATAAACTAAATGATATATTACAATAAAGATATTAAATTAAATAGGTTTAAGAAAGATAACTGCTGGAAATATTTTTGAGTAGAATTGCCACCTCTTTAAAAATTTAAACTCAGATATATTGATAAAATAAATGAAATACTGCAATTTAGGTATCAAACTTTGTTTGAAAATTAATTCAATTTAATTTATATAGGTATCATATTAAAGAGGTTTAAGAAAGAAGACTTTTGGAAATACGTTTGAGGAAGGTTGCCACCTATTTGA
This sequence comes from Rhagoletis zephyria, assembly GCF_001687245.7. Lineage (NCBI taxonomy): Eukaryota > Metazoa > Arthropoda > Insecta > Diptera > Tephritidae > Rhagoletis > Rhagoletis zephyria. The sequence continues at coordinate 189,104 of NW_016157462.1, forward strand.
AAATTTTAACTCAGTTAAATTGATTAAACAAATGAAATATTGCAATGTGGGTATCAAACTAAAGAGTTTTTAAAAGACCTACAGTCGAAAATATGTTTGAGAAGCATTGCTACCTGTTTGAAAATTTGACTCAATTAAATTGGCAAAAGTAATTAAATGTTACAATATGGGTACCAAACTAAGGGAATTTGAGAAATCTTGACTTTGAAATATTTTCAATAGGATTATGCCTTATATAAAAGTAAAGACTGCAAGTATTAGAACTAAAAGAAATATTACATAATTGGTTCCAAATAGAGTCCGACCGATTAATCGGCATCGGCATTGGCTAGTATCGGCTCAAAATTGAGCATCGGCATTTGCATCGGCATCGGCCTTTTTCGCCGATTCTTTGCCGATTATTTGGAATTTCTTTTCATATGTACAGGGGAAGCGACAGACAACAGCCAACATCAATAAAACTTTTGCAGACAGCTCTCAAAAATTTTCTTTTTTTTTTGTTGAAGGTAATTCACGTGTTTTCCATACAAAAGTATGTTCGACATTTTCTTTTATGCGAAGGGCACGGCCAGAAAAAAAAATGACAAAAATTAACGGGATTTTATAGCAGCTTGAAACTTGCACTTCATTATACTAGAACTAAATGCTATACAAAACTGCATACCAAAACTCTGATTAAAAAGTTTGAAATTTTGGTGAAAATAAGCAAAATTTATATACTTTTTGTACAAAGTTTGAATTCTGAATTTATATGGTGTTTGTGGTGTACCAGCTAGACTTTTGTAAAAAAAAAAAAAAAACAAATAATAAACATTAAATAAAGAAAAGACCAGAACCGACCAAAACCGGTCAAAATATCGCAATTCTTTTATTTTATGGACCACTATATGTATGTACATTAGGCATTTTCATGCTCTACCCCCTAGGATTATTCTATATCGAAAAAAATATACCCTTATATTTTTATTTTGAAATCAAAACATATTTGGAGCTCAAAGCGCCCAAGTTTTCCTTGTATTTTATATGGGTATAGAAGAGTTAAAAATCAATATTTTTCTACCAGAAAACTCTGTATATCTGCAGGAGATTCCCCATAATAATACCCAATTGTTTATTCAACCATTTTTTCATCGCAAGTATAAATTATAGGTCCGCCAAAAACCCACAAAAACCCGGATAAATGGAATGGGGCGACCAATAAAAAAATCGATAGTATTGAAAAATTGTTAAATAAACAATTCGGTATTATTATTGAAAGTATCCTGAAGAGAACCAGGCTTTTCCGATCGAAAAATATTGATTTTCAAGAATTCTATACCATTTCTACGAAAAATTTACTTTTCCCATTTAAAAATACATGGAAAACTTTGAGCGCTTTGAGCGACCTCAAAATATCTGTTGATTTCAAAATAGAAAAAATAGGGGTATACTTTTTTTTCGTAACTTGTAGTTAGCTACAAAAAGCTAACTTGAAACAAGTGGACAAGTAATGCAGGAGTAAAGCTGGAGATTGTTTTCTTTAAACGCGTTTCTATTTAAATATCCTGCACTTCGCAAATACTTATTCGAATTGAGGACAAATAAAGGGTGATCGTAATTTCATATTATCATTTTGAAGGTATGTCTGACGGAGTTCGAATATGCCACCACCTACAGTAGAATATGTAAACAAATATGAATTGTGATAAAATAAATAAAGTAAATAAATAAAAAAAAAACAAACGAAAAAGTAAAAAAAAAATATTTTGTTTTTCCTATTGATATTTTATGCCCAAAAGTAGTTAGTTACAAGTTAGGTACATCAAATGCGGAGGTAACCACCCTTGACTACATCTAATGCAGAGGTAACCACCCTTGACTATTTCGCGGCCATCGCCATAGAAATATAGTTAGCTTTCGTCAAAGAAAGTATACAGATAATAAGCGACTAAAGCTCCTTCCTAATCAATTTAAAGTTAGCTTATAGTTAGATGCATTTCCTGCAGGGTATGCATTGAATGCAAAAGAGTGTATTTTAGTACGTAGTAATACGAAATGAAATTTTATGCTCCTAAATATTTCTTGCTTAGCACCATATAAAAAAGGGTTTTATGTAATATAAATATATTTTTACACATAAAGTGAAATCCGCTTAAGTACCCCCCCCCCCCCCCNAACCCGCTTAAGTAACCAACATTTTTGGACACCGTGAATTTTTTAATATAATCTGAAGAAAATCCCTCTCTTAAGTACCTCCCGGCTTGTTTACCCAACCCGCCTAAGTACCTAAATTTTTCGTGCCCCATTTACAATTTTGCTTAGAATTTTCCCCTTTTAAGTGCTCTTTTAAAATTCTTTAAAATTTTTACGTACTTTGAAATTCAGTAGCAGCGCTACACACCTTCGCTAAAAAAATTATACTCAAAAAACACTTATGAGAAAAAATTTCGAAATTATAGTGAATCTTTTTTTTTAAGTGTTCTACAAAATCTTAAGCTTAGGTTTATATGGTAATTGTTAGGGAATGAACTGTATTTTAATTGATTGAAAAATCTCAAAAATTAATAAATAAACATACATAAGTGGCAAATAATAACATTTTGAATTTGGTACAAAATGGTATGTCCAACTTTGACTTTTTAAACCATTTAATTCTTGTAAAAATTACATACCACTGCACTATATATATATTTTTTTAAGTATTTCTTTACTTTTTTACGTGTTTAAATAATGCTACGATTTTGGTTTTAAACTATATATACTGCATTAAGTGTTTTTAATCAAGTATTTATGCAAGTTAACAAGGAGATGTAACTAACGGGTGATTTTTTTGAGGTTAGGATTTTCATGCATTAGTATTTGACAGATCACGTGGGATTTCAGACATGGTGTCAAAGAGAAAGATGCTCAGTATGCTTTGAAATTTCATCATGAATAGACTTACTAACGAGCAACGCTTGCAAATCATTGAATTTTATTACCAAAATCAGTGTTCGGTTCGA
>NW_016157462.1:192109-213936 GCF_001687245.7 Rhagoletis zephyria
GCTCTTTAGTTGTTCAACCTAAATTAAGAATTTTTACTTTACCCATATTTGGTTTTCAACGCTATTCTTGCATGGGCCAACGCAAAAAATCTTATCAGGGGCCGCGAAACCAGAGGGAATGAGCTAGTATTCTTGATAAAATAGTTAACAAAATTCAGCTAACTCACAATCCTTGACAATAGAAATAAAAGTAAAAGGTGGATCAATGTGTTAAAAATGAGTTTTTATTCATTATTTAAAATAACGAATAAAACAACGAATAAATTATTCGAAAGCAATTTATTCACGAATAATTTATTCGTAAATGAGTTATCTGCGAATAATTATATTACGGATAAAATTTTATTCGAATAATTATCTAAATAACAATTTATTCGAATAATGCCCAACTCTGCGTGTATGTATACGGATTTCCATTGAATTCATTCTGACATTTTTTGCAATGAAGAAATATCATTTCACCTACGGTATACGGTTTTCCATTGTATAAATTCACACGCACATATCAATACACTAACTTTTTATAAATATTTCACATATTTTTTATGTAAAATTCAAAAGGGAATAAGACATTTTGTAATAAAATTTGAAATTAAACTTATGTATTCTGCTGCATATGAGCTACCCTGTTTTTGACCGAGTATCACCTACAGTCGCATCCAAACCTTTTTTTGGGTGGCAGGCTAGTTGTAGGGTTGCGAGAATGGCTAAAGCTCTCCAAATGTAGAGTAATACGTTTTCGACAACTTCATGCAATGAAGTTGAACTGCTAATTACGAATATTAGTAGATCAAGTCATCAACGAAAATGATATTTTTCTTAAGAGCACTTAATATTGGCACTTCCAAACATCATAAAGGCAATTTACAAGTTTCGATGTAATAAAAATTTGACTTTGCCAATGCATTCCTGCATAATGGAAGGTATGGCACTTGTGCGATCCACCCTTCATTTTTGTGGGTCGAAAGCCGACATTAAGCCATATTTACACGTGTTAGTTTGTGAAATACAAATAATTGAAAATAATGCCATGTTCCCACTTACCAAATCTTATTTATCTAATAAAGGAAGTAACTTATGTCAAGTATTAGACAATTTCCACCCCAATTACTCGCCACCCAACAATATTTAAATCGATGGTTCACGATACCAACGGATCGTAAAAAATTTACCCATTTATTGCAGCAATCATGACTCGCTTCGCTCAAATGTTGAAGAAAACGGCACAACACGCACATCGCTATCCTAAAGCCTGTCGTTTATGCAACGGCAGACACGCGATTGGGCTGTGTCCGGTCTACCGTGCGAAAAATCCGGAAGAAAGATTGCGCGAAGCGCTCTTGAGAAAATTCTGCAGCAATTGCTTGGCCATGGAACATCGCACTGAAAACTGCACAAGTGCGGAGAGATGTCGCCGATGCCACGACAAGCATCACACCACCCTTCACCTGGACCCAGTCGACAGGAGACCCTGGAGTCAACAGGTTGACGAGGAAGAAGACGAGTTGGATGTGATCTCGATTTATGCGTCCGAATCCGTAACGGAAACTCGGTCTTTCCGTCCGGAACCGGAAACTTTAGAAAGGATCGAACCCGGAGCGGAGACTCGGAGTCTCCGCCCGAACAGCGACAGGGGAGCGGAAACCCGGACTTTCCGACCCCCACTCAACCACGAGACTCAAAGGTTGGCTGAATCGGAAACAAGGTCTTTCCGATCACGCCGACGAACACGACGAACCCGCGGAGCGGAAACCAGGTCTTTCCGCCCGCCCCAGCAACCACCACAGGCGAACCAACTTCGTCAGCAGAACAGAACTGTGGCAAAGTATCGCCAGTTAAGAGCGTCAGGCAGCTTCCGAAACGGGCTCACAGACGGAATAATGCACACGCAAGTGTTACGACCCATGATTTCTATCTCACCAACGGCAGTTATCAAGATCGAATCAGGAGGAAGATTGCATCTTATCCGGGCCCTAATAGACGTATGTACGCCGTCAACTTTGATAGCGCGAGACCTTGCGAGAGACCTTGGGTTACAAACCACTCGAGTAGGGAACCAACGGGGCTGCTTTCTGTGCCTTAGAGGGAAGCACGGCGTTAACAAAAAAGTGGCAACCCATGCGAAAATAATAAATAATTTCCGCCGCTACTTATGTGCACATCAGACTCGCCGACCCGAATTTCTTCGAATCATCTCCAATTCGAATCGTGCTCGGCGCGGACGTGTATGCCGAAATTATTATGCCCGGTAGTCTGCCGACGTCCTTTGGACCCTTGTTGGCCCAAAGTACAATATTTGGTTGGGTACTCTCGGGCGCCTACCGCGCCTAATTAAAAAAAAAAATAAATAATTATTTTCAATAACATCTTTTTTTCTTATTCTTGCTTATAGTGAATTTTTGTATATGTTTATTTTAGTTTTTTATTTCTAAATAAAAGTGCATTGAATTATGACCACGTCTGTACCTTTATTTCTCTCTCTCTCATCTCCCAGCAGTAGGAAGAAGAACGGACATTAACGCACTGGTCACCGGAGATATTTTGTTTTGCAGTTTTGAGAAAACAATAAAAATGACTGAAATTGTAAACAGACTCAGGTGAGCCTGGTAGCTGCATCGTAACAAATCATTTTCCAGATGTTGCTTATCGCAAGGGGGCCGGTATGTTTAGGCCTTCAGCCTAAATATTACTTATTTAAGCACCCCCCTAATGCCAGCATGTGTACGTGCATAAGTGTCTGTGTAAACATATAATATATATTATATGTTTATGTGCATACACAGATACATGCATGCGCACATGGGGTAGTATGCGCGGTTAATTTTAATATCCCGCCGGATAATGAACTCTCGTCAAGTTTCCCCTCAACGTCAGTTATTGTCCGGCGGTCCGATTTAAGGTCCCGTAAACTTTTCTAATCACTTCGGTTTAGAAGATCAGCGCGAGCACATCAGCTACCAAGCCACTCCCGTCCAAAGGTATTCAAATATTGTATTATTCCACATTTATATATATATATCTATACTGAAATAAATGGACTCTTGATTGAATTCACCATTAACATCAAAATATCTTGGTTCTATTTATTAATTTCTATCATATTTGCACCGGAGCGTAATTCCCAATCGCCCCCGTGTAAACATTTGAAAAAATAATAAAAACCATACCTAATGAAAACATAAAAATTTCCCGTGGATGCTGTTTAAAAATTTTTTAATGAAAACATAAAATTGTTGTCACCGTTCCCTAACATTATAAAACAGTTAACTTTTAATTATAAACAATTTCATTTCGGGTCGCCATAGCTTACTACGTATATTGCGAGTAAAGAGAATGTGCCTGCTTTGGCGTTAAGTTTTTCCGACTTTCATATACATATCTAAGAATCTACCTTAGTGAAATACACTTCCACCCTAACAATACCCACATTTTCTATTTAAATTTAAATTGCTTAATATAGCAGAAAAATGGGATCGCGATGGCACAGAGAAGGACCTTAACTGTTCCTTGAGATGTGAGAATAGCAAGCACAACAACTTTGACAGCTATTAATCTGAGATTTGCCAGTGTTACCTTTAGATTAAAAGACGAGCTTTGATTGAGATATTATTTATATGTGAACATATTTTAATGATTACACCGTGCGACAGTCAATTTTACACACGAATAAATCAATATATTTACAAAACTGGGGGCCAAATATAGTAAAACTGCGTTTTTAGTTTTTCTCTCTGACTTCAGGATTTTTTTAAAAGGACTTTGAAATTTCAAGAATATGATTGAATAAAAAAATTATTCAAAAGATTCGATGCATTGTTGAATAACAATATTGATATCAGTTAAAAGGAAAAATTTTGTAGAATAGAAAAAAAAATTAATTTTTGGGTGCACCAGGACGAATAAGTATTGAAAATGTCCTTTTAAAACTTTATCCTTGAATATCCTCGGAAATTTCCAATATTATTTTTTTTTTAATATATGTCAATGACTAATATGTTAACTACCACATCCTCGAATTTCGCCCGTCTAACTTTATTAGTTTTAGATAAAAAAAAATTTACACTTCTCTTCATAAGATATTGGTAGTTACAATATACATAAATGTAGATACTGGAATCATTATTATTTAACCATTTATGCGCTCTAAAAGAACAAAATGACCGTATAATATACCTATGGTTTAAATACTTTAACTGTTTTGTATACAGCCAGGAGCAGGAGTTTATATAGAGGGAAAAATTGTTTTTAATTATATATTTTTTTTTTTGTGTATATAAAACGAAGTTTTTGGGGTAAAGAAAGTATAAGTTTTCTGGTAGCCTTTACAACGATAAAATTTTTTTAAAAATCGGTTAGTAATTTTTGTGTTTAAAATATTTTTCAACAATTTTGTTGAATTTAATTGTTATAAGGCCATAAAATAACAAAAACAAAATAGTTTTCTTTATAAAAAAAGGTATTTTTTGCTTTTAGTGCTTTTTCTCAAATTTTTATACACGACGTATACAAATGTGCATGCCGGAAGAAAGGGTATTTAATCGTATTTGATCGGTATTTTATATATAATTCTTTTTTTGTATATAAAATGAAATTTTCGGGTTAAAGAAAGCATAAATATTTTGGTAGCCTTTACAATGATACCAAATTTTTAAAAATCGGTTAGTAATTTTTTTTTTTTTTTATAAATCAAGGTATTTGTTAATTTTAAGTGTTTTTTCTCAAATTTTTATACACGAAGTATACAAATACGCAAAGAAGAAGAAAGAAGGTTTGAGTGCGTTTACAACGATATCAACTTTTTAAAAATCGATTAGTAATTTTTTTGTTTACATTTTTTTTTATAAAAAAAGGTATTTGTTCCTTTTAAATGTTTTTTCTCAAATTTTTACATGCAAAGTATACAAATATGCATATCAGAAGAGAAGAAGGGGATCTAATCATGTTTACAACGATACCAACTCTTTAAAAATCAGTTCAAAATTGTTTGAAATATAAGGTTTTTAATTTTTCGAAGACCCGACCTTTGCCCCCTTATAGCACCTGTAATATAAGTTAAAAAAAAGTTATAAACCAATTAAATAAGAGCAAAAGGCGGTCTACGACTATACTTTTAGTTTTTTCGTTATTTACATATATGTAATAATAAAAAATAATTTTTTACCAAAGATCCTATTTCGAACTTCGAAGGCCCATATCTCGATTTCGGAGGCTAACTTCGAAAAACGGAGAAATTACTTTTTTACCTATGACTCAATCTCTTAAAGTGTGTAATGATTCTAGTATCTTGCTTTATGTATTTTGTAACTATCAATATCTTATAAAGTGTACAATTTTTTTGATGTGGTAGTTTACATATTAGTCCTTTACATCTATTTTTTTTCAAAAATAAATATTGGAAATTTCCCAGGATATTCAAGGATAACATTTTAAAAGGACATTTTCAACCTTTATTCGTCCTGGTGCAACAAAAAATTTATTTTTTTTTAATTCTACAGAATTTTTCTTTTTAACTGATACCCATATTGTTACACTATAATGCACCAAATCTTTTATATAATTTTTTTATTCAATCATATCCTGGAAATTTCAAAGTCCTTAAAAAAATCCGGACATCAGAGGGAAAAATTAAAAACGCAGTTATACTATATCTAGCTCCTAGTTTTTTGAATATATTGATTTTTTCGTGTGTTTTAAAAATTGTTGGTTTTTGTCGCAGGGTGTTATACAAACAAGTAATTTTTAAGCAAAAAACAAAACCGTTAATTTCTTCACGATCCCATTATCGGATCTAAACAAAATTAGTATGGGACCACCCTTGATGTACCACCTTTCCTTTGCAATGAAAGAAGAAGTATAGAAATCGGTTAACGTGGCCCAAAGTTATGCGGTAATATACAAAAAAAAAAAAAAATATTCCAACGAAATGATTAAACGGTTGAAAACTCAAAATCTGTACTAGTGTGACACCCTAATAAAAGGAAAAAATCTTAAAATTTTCTGGTCGAAATTTCAGTTGGTTGCGGCTGTATGGCCTTTTAAATTTTATAAATAATCATTATTTTTAAGTGGAAAAATAAAACTCGATAACAACTCGATAACAACTACCACCTTTCCTTTGCAATGAAAGAAGAAGTATAGAAATCGGTTAACGTGGCCCAAAGTTATGCGGTAATATACAAAAAAAAAAAAAAATATTCCAACGAAATGATTAAACGGTTGAAAACTCAAAATCTGTACTAGTGTGACACCCTAATAAAAGGAAAAAATCTTAAAATTTTCTGGTCGAAATTTCAGTTGGTTGCGGCTGTATGGCCTTTTAAATTTTATAAATAATCATTATTTTTAAGTGGAAAAATAAAACTCGATAACAACTAATATGTCTCTGAGTGAAAAAATATAAATCATAGATAATAATTATTTGTGAACGAAGAAATAAAAAGAAAATAATAGTTATTTCCATTGTAGCCGGGCAAGTTAGAAATTCAAGGTTGCAATAATTCGCATAAAGCGGAAAATTGGTAAGAATATTGCGAACACCATTGTAAATGAAATGTAAAAAGTGCCCATCGATCCCACATCCGTTAAAAGACTTATCAAAAGTCAAAGGTCACATAAATTGCGTTTTTTGCAATTTTCAACCAAACGGTAGGGTTTATCATAAAAATAGGTTACACAAAAGATTATATCATGCAATTACCTAACTATAAAAACTTTTCTGACAATTGTGTTCCTAAGAAATACCATTTCTGAGATCTAGCGATTCAAAAACTTATATGCACAATTTCCGTTCTACTTGTGGGGTAACGTATTTGGCGGGTTTTTATAACGTGATTTTACCTGGGAGCACTACTCCACGGCTTATTATAGTCCTGTTTAACTAAATATTATTATATGCAGAGTGTGAGTTATAAGTTATTAGAGAAAACTAATTAGAAAAGACTAGAATTAATCCCACCTGTGCCACTTGACCATCATTTCTAATGTAAAATTTTGATCTGAATTCGAATATGAAGACCAAATATAAGAAACTAGAATAGTTTTTGAGATATACTAGAAGTTCGGATTTTTTGATGTGTTCACTTCATTGCATTTTTTTTTTATATAATTGGCCAGTCTAAAAGTTTTTCTACCATAGTGAAGCTTTTTTGTCATCTATGCAGGCGATATTTTCAAACTGGATTAGTAGTTTTGTAGCTTATCATTGATTTATAGATAATTTTGCATAATTAAAAAGAAATTAAAAAAATAAATTTACATTCGGTACAAATACCATCTTGACAATTTAGTTAACTTCCGCATTCTTGGGCGTCAAAGCAGGACTTTTTAGATATAAGACCGAAAGTATTAAAAACTATCTTAATTTTATTAATTATTAAATTTTGTATATACTTCTTAAAGAAAATTGCACACTAACTGAAATAAAAACTAAATCTAAACACACTCCTTCAATTCTGTTCGTCTTGCCGTGGCAAAGGGGCTTAAATGACGACATGGAAATTCCCAAAGGGAGCTTCCAGATCGTGATGAACTAAGAGGAAAGCTTCATATCCTTTGCAATCGGGAGGGAAGCTAACAAACCAAGCTGGTATGTGAGCAAACTTCCCGGTTGGAGAGTAAGTGGAGATAGCCGCACCAGCAACACCCTAAGCCAAGGTGTTGAGGCCGATGGTTGAATGGTAAGCGGGTGTATATTGAATAGCAGCCGCAAAAGGTCCCCTTCGATGCCCGGGTATGCCGGATCTTCGTACGAGTGACGAACCCTTTCCGAGCATACTTGTGGGACCAAATATGAAAGACGAATATAAAAAATTAAAACAACAAACACAAACTGAAACTGAAACCAAACTGATGACGAACTCTGCACTGGCACTTCCTTATCAGAACCCGGGCCCCGTCGTTGCGGAGTCTGATGGGTAAACCCTTCTTGCCTTCAGCCAGGAGACAACCAAAAGTGTTCCCGGTTGTACCAACCATAGTACACCAGAAGCACAAGCAGCAAAACGAACTATATCTAAGGATACCAAACCAGGCATCCCTATCAGCCAAGACCTTCCGTCTTCCTCCAAAGGTGACGGCAATACCAACCACAGTACAACGGCGGGAGCAGAGCGGAAGAAGAAACCGAAAAATTCCCTGAGCCAAATCAGGAAAAGCCGCTACCAGAGGGCGGTCTACATGCTGGACCAAATATCTAGCAATTCGGCTCGAAGCGGCTCCTATGAGTTGAAGGGAGTTGAATACTATAAAAAGGTGGTTGAGGAATATGAGAGCTCCTTGAAAGAGAAGCAATCTGCAAATCCCCATCCAGATGAAATAAAGCAAAACGGCAAATCTTAAAAGAGAAATTGTTCCACCAACGACAGCACTACCGGAAGAGAGAGCAAGCAGCCTAAGCAGGCTACTTCATCTAACCCCAACCGGCTGCAACGCCATTTTAGTGACGTTGCCAAAGACAGCCTGTTGATGGCCAAGTCGACGAAAACTCGAAGACTACGGTATCTATGCAGAAGCACTGGGTGGAGATCGACGTCAAGCTATCGAGTCTCGTTATGGACTACGTCCTCGTTAACCCGGCAGGTACCCATACGGAGTTTGATTACTCTGGATCCTTTTGAGGATGCAGGGTTATCAAATGCATGGACCAGGCTTCTTGCGACTTCTTAGCTAGGTGCGTCGCTAAAATAAGCGAAGCATTCGTCGGCTTCAAACTAAGGCTGATTTCAGCTAAGGACGTCCCTCAGAGAGCAGAGCATCCATTCTAATCAAAAAAGGTATTAATGCATTTCTCTGTCCAAATTACAGCACAGCAGATTAAGCGCGGTGAAAGTGGAGAGGGAAGGGCACCAAAATATCTTCCTGGCATCTGCCTACCTGGCTCATGATATGGACGCCCCACTCAACGAACTGCTATGCGACGAAAACGCGAGACACACTATCTGGGGGAGACACAATAAACAGCAGAGGTGAGTATCTCTTAAACTTTATATTAAATACTAACCTGAGTATATGCAATTAAGGAGAGAGTCCGACCTTTATATTTCCCAGCTCCGAAAGATTCGCGGGATGCGAAGAGGTACTGGACTTAACCCTAGGCAACAGATGGTATTGCCGTCGATGACTGGAGAGTATCCAGTGAAACATCCATGTCGGATTATTGTTGGATACTCTTCAGTATTCGTGGAAAACCACCTACTTCTTGCCTATTTCGGAATCCGAGAAGAACTATAAATTTATTGGGCTAACGTCAGGTAACCTAGACAGCAGTAAATCAAAAGAGATTGCAACTGCTGTAGAACTAGACAACACAGTTAATAAGCTGGAAAAAACTCTAGCCATAACTTTAAAAAAATCCACACCAGTAAGCGTCCTTAAGAAAAAATCCCCTCCATGGTGGACGGGGGAGCTTAGGGAGCACAGATCAAATCTCAGAAAAATCTTTAACGAGTGCTACAGAACAAAACTCTGGCAGCCATACAAAGATGAATTAAGGCAGTACAAAAAATTAGTAAATAAAGCTAAAACGGACTCTTGGCAGTCCAATTGCACATCCATAGTGAACTGTAGGGATTCGGCCAGACTAAGCAAAGTTTTATCCAAGGAACACACCAACCCCAACCTTATTAACGGAAAGGACGGTGCATGGACAAGGAAAGCGGAGGAATCACTAGAGGCTCTCATAAATACACACTTTCCTGACTGCTATCAGAGGCCATAAACATGGCTTCATACAAATCGTCAGCAACTCTCGAAAGGGTTACTCGACTCAATCGTAGACAGGAGCCTATGGTAACCTGGCTGGATAGAGTCTATAAAGCCAGTATAAGCTTGACATACATTCTGAAAAGCTGGAGAAGAGTCAAAGTTGTTTTCATTCCCAAACCGGGAAGAAATCACGAAAAAGCAAAAGACTTCCGACTAATAAGTCTTATATCTTTCCTGTTTTAGGTATATTTTAGACCTACATATAAGGTATTTTCTGGGAAATTGCAAACTTTCCAAAGCTCAACATGCATACAAGCATGCTGAAACTGCCCTTCATGAAGTCGTGGGCACCATAGAAAAATCACCTCATTACTAGCAATACACTTTGGCGGCATTCCTCGACATATACAATCGAAGCAATTGTTCGATCTCTTGTGAAGGTGGGAACATCTGACCACATGTGCGAGTGAATCGAATAAATGCTCAGAAACAGAATCATAATTTCAATCAATGGTTCAGTGAGGCTATCCCATTATGCAAATAGAGGCACTCTCCTTGGGGCAGTTCTGTCTCCGCTACTATGGGTGGTAGTACTGAACGTCATTCTACTGGATCTCAGCAAAGGTGGAGAGAAAGTAGTAGCATATGCAGATTATGTAGTGGTGGCAGTTCATCGATTAGTGAAATCCTAGAGGGAGCTTTGCTCCGGCTAAACACCCAGGCCACAAAAAGTGGACTGGGTGTCAACCCTAGCGAGACGGAACTGATGTTGTTCACCTATAATATAAAAATACCCCAATTCAGGCTTTCCTCCCGATTCTCGCGCTGTCCTCCGAGGCTAAATACTTGGGTATCGTATTAGATACCAAACTGAGCTGGAAGACAAATACAGAGATCCTACACAGATTATTATACATGTAAAAGAATATTCAGTGGGAACTGGGGATTAAAGCCAAAGTTTGTCCTCTGGATGTACATGGCTATCATACGATCAATACTAACGTATGCGGCGTTAGTTTCGTGGCCAGCACTAGATAAACAATACAACGTCAGGAAATTAGGCAGTGTATAAAGAGCAGGCGGCCGCTGTGGTGTAGTGGTAAGCAGTGCGCGCTTCCACTACGCAGACCAGGGTTCAAGCCCTGGTCAAAGCACCATCGCAAAAATGTAGAAAGAAGGTTTTTTCTTAACAGCGGTCGCCCCTTGGCAGGCAATGGCAAACCTCCGAGTGTTTCTGCCATGAAAAACAGCTTCTCATAAAAAATACAATCGCCGTTCGGAGTCGGCGTAAAACTGTAGGTCCCTCCACCTTGTGTGACAACATCAAGGCGCACGCCACAAATCGGAGGAGAAGCTCGGCCAAACACTAACATAAGCGCCAATCTATTATTATTATTATTATAAAGAGCAGCTTGTGCAGGTGCTACAGAAGCAATTAAGTCGTGTCTATCTGATGCGCTTAATGTGATCCTGCATCAACTTCCCATAGAACTCCATATCCGCGAAACTGCTGCGTCTGCGGCAGTCAGACTCAAAAAGGGCGCTGCAGCACGGCAATAGTGGTATTCTTGACAAGCTTATCGAATCAGGGAAACAATCAGATTCTATATCTCCTACTACAGATTTCAAGAAAAACTTTCAGGTGAAGTTTCCTTCAAGACGGGATTGGAGTAGGGGCAGGATAGTCGAGGAGAGTTCCACTGAAATCGGGTCCAAAATAGACTGGGGTGTGAGTGCGGGGGTGGCATCGAAAGGGCCTGTAAAGCAATAGAGAGAAACTACGTAAGTGACGAAAAGCATACATTTTCTCAGATAGCCAAGCGGCACTTCTGGCACTTGCCTCACCGGTAACAAAATCCAAAACAGGAAGAGATTGCAAATGTGCGTTAAGCTCGGCGGCCGAGTTAATAGATAATACTCTCATCTGGGTTCCCGGCCATAGGAACATACACGGAAATGAGAGGGCTGACGAGTTGGCTAAGGCCGGATCATCTTTGGATGAATCCGAAGTAATGACTATAAATTGTCCACTCGGCCTCATCAAAAGGGAACTGCATCTGCAATTCACATGTTTGGCTGATACACGTTGGAATAACCTTCAAACCGGCAAAACTGCGAGGAACATATGGCCGCATTATGATAAGCCAAAGACAGAAGAACTTCTCCAGAGGTCGAGGAAAGATATAGTCAAATTAATAGTCACGATAACGGCACATTGGCCCATTGGTGAACATGCAGCTAAAATGGGTGCCGTAGCTGTAATCTTGAGGGAAGTAAAGAAACGGTCCTTCACTATCTTTCCGAGTGCCCAGCATTGATACAAATAAGGCAGAACACACTCGGGAGTTTTTCCATCCAAAATTTTAGTGAAATTTCCAGATGCACCATTACTAACCTAAATAAATTCATCGGAAAATCCAAATGGTTTGGCGAACCCAAACGAATCATGTAAGCAGATAAAATCAAGGGTCTCAGAGAAAGAAACCAAAGGCTTTTATTCAGTCACATTTTTGAATAGAGGGTCTTTAGAGTTTTCGTTGCTATCTTTCTGCATTGAATGCGTATGACTGTCATGCCCTTAATTTATGGAAACGTACAAATGTATGTAAATACATACATACATATGTCGGCACCTCATAAAAGGGCCATGTACATATACTAGATCGATGGCTGAGTGGAAGATCGACCTATCTCGGTAGCCAGTTCAAAAATGCCCTGTCTCAGAAAACTGTTCGAGAACGCCCTGCTCTAGAATTTGATTGAAAGACGCCTATTTCAGAATTGTATTGAAAAACACCCTATCTCAGAATTTAGTTGAAATAGCCCTATCTCAGAACTCGGTTCAAAAACGCCCTATCTTAAGCGAAAATACATTCAAAATAAGCTGAGATAGGGCGGTGTTGAATCGGCAACTGAGATAGGGCGCGTTCTTCCACCAAATTGTGAGATAGGGCGTTTTTCAATCAAATTCTGAAGTAGGGCGCTTTTAAAAGTTTTCTTAGATAGGGCGTTTTCGAACTAAAAATTTCGCTTTTTCATTGCCCTTTCTCTTTTCGTGTTCGATTCTAAAATAAAGACAAACGGTTATAAATTTTTTTGTTCGTTTCTTAAAATGTCACGATCTTGTAAGGTAAGAAAGGCACATATTGTGCCCTTTGAAGCTTTGCCAGGGCATATGGTTTCCTTGAAAATCAGATAGTTGCGCAAATCGACAATATTCTGAAATGCGTAAGCTAGATAAGGATAAGTAGATAAAAACATGCCCATTTACAGGATTGAGTGTAACAACAAACACATTTCGCACCGTGGATATCACTATTTGTTTTAGAAAAGATAGAAGAAAACAAAATTACTTTCCCTTGGCCCATATTAAAAGTTAACTTTGCAGCTAAATAGTTGGGGCACTGAAATCGCGCATATGGAAACTGTGCATTTAAAAATTTTTTCGGTTTTCAACCGAAACTGTGCATGAATGCATTACTTCGGTGTTTTCATATGCGTTATTTCGGTTTGTAGTCAAAACTGTGGAGTTCAATAAGGCCCGCGGAAATAACGTTCATGGGCTTTGTTTCCTAAAAAAAAAGAAACAAACCCCGCCTTTTCGAAAAAGAAATTAAACCCGCGGGCTTTATTTCATCTTTATTGTGGCTCTTGTCTCCCTGTTCTAAATAAAAACTAACAAATATGATAGCATTGAACTAAATATTTGTGTCCTTTATTATACGAAGGAATTAACAAATTCCAACGCATATATTTAAAATATATGTATGTAGGTATTAGGAATGTTAGTCCCGGGATCCCGGACTTTTTAAGGTCTCGAAAATCCCGGGATTCTTGGTAAGTAATCCCGGGATTTTTGGGGATTTGTATTTTGCACTGATGGCAATAATAAAAACTCCTTTTCTTGACCAGTATTGGCTATATTTCTTTTTAATATTTTAAATATTTTTTTATTAATGTCTAGCTCATTGTACATATAACACCGTGCGATAGTAAATTTTAAACAAAAATATCAATATATTAGCGAAACCATGGGCCAAATATAGTAAAATTGCGTTTTTAGTTTTTCACTCTGACGTCAGTAATTCAAAAATGATTTAAAAAATTCAGAGAAATGTGCTTAGAGAAGAAGTATGGGTATAAAATTAATGAGGAAATACTGTAGAACTTAAACATTTCAAGTTTCTATTGCAGAAGGGCTGGTAAATATTGAAAATGTCATTTTAAAATTTTATCCTTGAAATTTCGCATTATTTGTTCGAATTTCGTTCTTCTAACTTTGTCAGCTTAAAAATTGCTCCTTCGTCCTGGTGAATCCAAAAAATTAAAATTTTTTGAATTCTAAAGAAATTTCATATTTTTTAATAATTTTTGAATTAATCATATCTTTGAAATTACAAAGTCCTTCAAAATAAATTCTGCGGTCAGAGACAAAAAATAAAAACGCCACTTTAAATAAAAAAGTTGGTTTCAAACCATGGTACAATAAATACAGATATTGTCTTTCTACAGAGTTTTGCTTCACATCGAAATTCGTGCTCCCTTATTTTCATTTTGATGCAGTTCAATGTTGATTCTTTTACTTTTATTTGGCTTTGCTTTTTGTTTCCGCTCAATTTAATTTTTATGATTTTTCAAAACAAAAGAAAAAACAAAATTTGAATTTATTTACAAGCTAATTTTTTTCCTCCTTTTGCAAATTGAATAAGTTCTCTGTAAGATGGTTTGTTCACAAAAAATACGTGAACACATATGGTATATGGGGTATGGAAAAAGGGATATTTCCAGCAGTAAACGTTTTAGGGTGGGCAACAATGATATTTTTTAAATAAGGCAGATCGGAATATGCGCTCTCTGGGAAGGCAATACCTGTAATTATTGTAACATGGTTTCAAACCCATTTATTTATTATTTATTTCATGGTAGGAGAGCTTCTCAAAAAATATAGAAGCAATTTTTTCGATTCAAGTTGTTGAAAAGTAATGAATATCTAAATCCGGGACTAATCCTGGGAATCTGAGATTGTGACAATGTCATCCCGAAAATCCCGGGATCGGAAAAAGCCGAAAAATTAACAAAAAAAGGAACATGAAAAAGTAAAAAGTTAAATAAATACTTTCGCCGATTGTCAAATAATTTGACGGCAAATTGGACACAGAATGATTGTGTTTTCATTTAGATTAGTACGCCTACTGTGCTCTTCAAAGCAATCAATGCAAAGTTTAAAATGAGTGACCGAGCTTCACCTCCGATTGGCTGTATGTGTCTCGATGTCACACAAACTATTCGACCACGGCCTGTTGGCGCTCAACCGCGGAAAGGGAAATCCTACTTAGTAAGGGTTATAATCCCTCAGCGCAGCCGAAGGCCGCCTAGGCAGAAAGAAGTTCTGCTCAAAAATTCTTCCGCCTCCCTTTTCCGGTAACACAGAAAAAAGAATTTTACTTAGTAAGGGATATAATCCTTAAGCGCGGCCGAAGGCCGCCTACGCAGAAAGAAGTTCTGCGCAAAAATACTTCCGCCCCCCTTTTCTGGCAACACAGAATGGAAAATTCGACTTAGTAAGGGTTATAATCCCTAAGCGCGGCCGAAGGCCACATACGCAGAAAGAAGTTCTGCGCAAAAATACTTCCGCCCCCCTTTTCTGGCAACACAGAATGGAAAATTCGACTTAGTACGGGCTATAATCCCTAAGCGCGACCGAAGGCCGCCTACGCAGAAAGAAGTTCTGCGCACAAATACTTCCGCCCCCCCTTTTCCAGCAACACAGAAAGGAGAATTCTACTTAGTACGGGTGATAACCCCTAAGTGCGGCCGAAGGCCGCCTACGCAAGAAGTTTATTTCTTATTTCCTTTTACAACTTATAGACCATTTATAAATGGGGCATACATATATGTATGTATGTACATAATTTGGTTCTTTTAATAAATATGCGTAAGATCGAGTTGCAACCTAAACTGTGCGTGTATGCATTTTTCGTTTTTCTTGTATGCATTACTTCGGTTTTGAATCGAAACTGTGCATGTATGCATTACTTCGTTTTTCTCATATGCATAATTTCGGCTTTCAAACGAAAGTATGAATATGCATTATAGCGGTTTTCAACCGAAACTGTGCATACAGTGAAACCCGCTTAAGCACCCCCCGCTTAAGTACCTAACCCGCTTAAATAACTAATATTTTTGGACACCGTGAATTTTTTTAAATAATCTGAAGAAAATCCCTCTCTTAAGTACCTCCCCGCTTATTTACCCAACCCGCCTAAGTACCTAAATTTTTCGTGCCCCAATTACAATTTTACTTAGAATTTTCCCCTTTTAAGTGCTCTTTTAAAATTCTTTAAAATATTTACGTACTTTGAAATTCAGTAGCAGCGCTACACACCTTCGGTAAAAAAATTCTAAAAAATCAACAGTAATTAATTTTTAGCCACCTGAAACTTGCACATTATTACACCAAAATTGAATTGGCTATAAAACTGTACACTCAAAAAACACTTCTGAGAAAAAAGTTTGAAATTATGATGAATGTTTTGTTAAGTGTTCTACAAAATCTTAAGCTTAGGTTTATACGGTATTTGTTGGGGATTGAACTGTATTTTAATTGGTTGAAAAATCTCAACAATTAATAAATAAACATAAGTGGCAAACAAAATCATTTTGAATTTGGTAAAAATGATATGTCCAACTTTGGCTTTTTAAACAATTTAATTCTTGTAAAACTGACATACCATTGCATTATATAAATTTTTTAATAAAGTTTTTCTTTACTTGTTCATGTGTTTAAATAATGCTACGATTTTGGGTTTAAACTATATATACTGCATTAAGTGTTTTTAATCAAGTATTTATGCAAGTTAACAAGAAGATGTAAATGCATCATTTCGGTTTTCTCCATATGCATTATTTCGTATGACCAGTTTCCATATGCACAATTTCAGGGTGCCTAAATAGTTTTCTTCATCTTTGGCGAAATACATATATTCACTTCATTTAAAAATGATAGAAGAGACCTCCCTGTTGGGGCATTTCAACGCGCCAACAAAATCTCTTAGAAATTCCGAAAGTCACTAACAAAAAAAAATTGTACATGCAGTTGTAGCCTTGCCATCATTCCATGCTATTATCGTTGTCGTTGCCTTGGTGCCATGTAATTAAATTCACCACAGGTGTTCTTTGAAGTTCTTACCGAAATGTCACTTGCAAGGATTCCGTTATCGGATGGTGTAGGCTTACACCAAATTGACAAACAACAAACAACAAAAATCAAAACAAATAAAATGGAATCAAAGTAACTTTGTAAGTAGTGAGCAGGAAATAAGCAATTAGAACATCATTATCACTTACAAACAGCAAACGCTTGCATGCCTACATATGTATATACATACATACATACAAATAATGAATTATTGCAGAGAAACCGCAGCAATTTTCTAAATAAATTGTTTTTCATTATTTATGTTTTCATGTTTTTTCTTACAAATCTATGCTCAATACGTTTGGTATTAGCATCTTATTATGCTGTCAATCTCGCTGCTTACAGTTATCCTTGTTGCAAGGACAATGCGTATTGTTAAGGGAGAAACTAGACTCGCCAGACCTCGCTTATTAAAAGGTACATTTATATTTTCAAATAAACAGATTTTCATTTCAATTTATTTCTGCCTTTGTTAACTGTCTGCTTGACTATCTAACGCCCGGGTTGACTGTTTACTGCCTTTCTGTCGGATGTCGGGCATGCTGAGTGTTGTTCTTGTTGTGTTTGTGGTATGTTGCAGCAACCCTCATTAAAATCTCTGATAACACATCCGCCTCTCCAGTGGCGGCAGCAGCACTGACACTCACAAATTGTCATGAATAATTTCCGTGTGTTGCCGCCAGACATAGGCAATATCTACCATTTGTGGGTACCCTGGAAATCGCGTTGATTCCTGTAGCCATCGCAAACTTAATTTACACGGCAGAGTCTCTCGGTGTGCCTGGCTGTCGCATTATCACACGTTGACAGTGATTACGAGCACCTAAAAACACGTCATACTGCACCCCTCTCCCTTGCATAGCTACAGCTATTCGCGACTTTGAATTCAGCCCGCCAGCAGTGCCAGCTGTTGACGACACGGTACCCTCCCCTTTGATGTAATCTTCGCCGTTACGCTTTCTTCGTTGGTACGTGGCAAGATGAAACGCTATCATCTGGTGGGGGTGTGTCACCTGGGCAGATGATGTGAGCAGGCACTCGAGTAAGTGCTCGTTTTAGAGGGCATATACACATATGGAGGTTTAATGAAATTTTTGATAAGACACTGGCGTACATAAATGCAAGCTGAACGGTATTTGATTATTTGTCAGCGTGCTCGCGCCAGCCTGCGGCACATGACAGTCTGGAAGGGCGCATCTTGCAAGAGTATCGATAATAAAAGACCTACCAGCCGTAACAGAGAAATTTTCTATTGGGATGAATGCACAAACACAAGCAGGAGAAGGTGACAGCAGACAGTTAAGAATTGAAACTTTTGCAGCTAAATCGTAATCAAATCCGAATTACAAATCAAAGTTTGTCTGTTTTTACAGCCATCCTTAAATTGGAGCGCTAAGCGTTGCGTTTTCTAACGCCAACGAGGGGCAGAGTTATACCTAAATCAATGCGTAAAATTTTTACGTTATCTCATTTCCTCTAGTTTTTTCTCGTTTCATCTTTCTTAAAGTATGTTCACATATAAATATTATCTCAATTAAAGCTCGTTTTTTAATCACCCCGTTTACACAGGTAAATCTAGCAGAAACTAGCAAGTAATCATCTGATCGGTGTATTTGACTATTGAAAATATTTGGTGCGAATTTTTGTTTATCCAATTTTTACTAGCAGAAACTCGCAGGAGAGCCAAAAAAGAAGAGCGTAAGAACGAGAGAGAGCTGCTAGTTTCTGCTAGCTTTTTGGGTTAAGAAACGCTTTCCAGCAGAAATTAGTGATAATTTGTGATAATTATCTGTTAAGAAACAACGCTTTTGTTTACTTTTGCATTTGCCATTTCTCCTCTTCTTCGCAAAAGCAATCGATAAAACTAGGATGGACACCGAAAAGGTATCGGTTAAATCTGAGATTATTTTATAATTACAGATTAACAAGGGAGGAATTTTATATGGCTAATCTCTTTTTCTAATTACAGATTAGGGAGTTAAGCTCGGAAATGAGGATAATCTTCTTATATGTGAACCTAGTATTAGTTTTGCCTGGTAGTGGTTTTTATGAGACACTTTTTCGCGTTTGTCTTTTCTTGCCGAAGAGCGACTGGTTTGGAAGAAATGAATATGCAATCGAATCTGATTATAGGTGAAGAGAGAAGGATCTTCTACAGCCTTTGCGGGACTGCATCTGAATGAACCTTATAAAAGGTTTGAAGGACGCACTTAACCTCTCAGACAGCCAATCGTGTCTTCACCCCCAAGATTGTGACCATTGTAAGCATTGTATTGGAAACCACTGAGGGTTTAAGCGCAAAACTGTGTAAACAATTACAATTAAAAAGCATATCAAGTCTGCCTACTTCCCAGTTTTCTGCTTATCTCAGCGCGGTTTTTTATACGCAGAGATTTGTCAAATCTGCACTGCCAAAAAATAGATACTCGATAAGATGTCAAGTCACACAAGTTCGATTTGCTTTTGTGTCTTTTCTATTAGGCTTTTCACGTCCACTCATCCTCATAGTCCTTAAAGTTTAAGGCTTAAACCCTCCAGATATTCTGCCGTACGCAGACAACCCCCCTAGTGATGCAATGGATTAGCTACCCAGGAAATAATTTCCTAGAAACAGATATACAGAAATCTTTATACGATGTATTTCTGTGAGAAGCTTGTGTTCCATTTTGTAGTGTCAGCAAACTCCGTCTTCTCTGTTTATCAAGTGATCGTGTGCAATAGCCCAGATTAGTCCTCCTGCTTATGAGCGCAGGAATCAGGGAGGGTTTGAAGGCTTGTACTCGTTTTTCTAAGCCGTGTAACCACATTTCCCGAAACACCGCCACACATAGATTGATAGTGTATTGTCTCAGATATTGAAGCGGTCTTCGATATTCCTGAGTTAGTCGGAGCCGACATGAGTATACAAAAATATAGTATAAAAAAAATATTTTTATTTCAGTATAAAAAATATGTTTGTATCAATTTATTATTATTTCTTTTAAAGGTTCGTTTACACTGTAAAGGGGCGCTGCGGCTTTTTTGAATAGTCTTGAAAAATCTATCAAATTCAGTTCAAACTAGAGGATCTCGTTAGACTCAAATGTAGTAATCTATAGAAGAATTTATACCTTTTTTATCTTCTACCAAAATGTTTGATAATTTCTTATTGTACCAGCAATCTAAGTGCATATTATATGAAGGCTCACAGCTTTTTGGGCCAACCTTGGTAAAAGCTTCTCTGTTTAAAAGGAACATAAACAAAATTTCATGGATCTAGCCTCACGTCCGGAACATACAGTCATCGGACTTAATAAAAATTCTGTGTGGTAGATTCTGGAAAAAATGTGGTAGATTTAGAAAAAATGTGGTTGATCTCAGGTTTCGGATCAAACTTTTTACAAAAATTTAAAAAAAAATCTGCAAGGTTTCACCTTAACTGAAAAGTTTTTGATTCGAATCCCTAGAAAAAACTTTTAACTTGGGTTTTGCCAATTTTGTTTACTTTTACTTGAGAAATCTCATCACCGCCGGGAATGCGAAATCTTATATACTATCATTCTTGTTATTAGGGACACGAATTTCGATATTTTTGCCATTCGATACCGATACTTTTTACTCGAAAGTTTTCAAACGATATTTTTTGGAATCGAGTACCAGAACCCTTGTATCGTATCGAATCGTAAATGTACATGACAAAGTTATTGTGAATAATGTATGGCAAATTATTAGAAAATAAAATGAAAACGTCAAAATTTAAAACAACTAGCTCGAGCGTTTAAACTAAGTTTAAACCACAACCGTGCACAAAAAAACTGGCACTAAGTGAATCGAGATATGCATAGTCAGGGGCGGCGAAACGCATTGTGCCCGCGTGGGTAGTTCTGCTGGTGGCAAGAGTATACAGGTAAAAGACAAATTGTTTGCCGATCTAATTGAGAAGGGTAACAGATTTCGTTAGAAAAACTTATTGTTTCGTGTATAATACATTTATTTTTCATACATACCATGTACATATGTATACATATATATTTCATGGCATTCATAATTTAATAAAATTTCGATAAAATTTCATTTCTGCAGTGAAAACACGGTCATTCGTTTTGAATTCCGAGAAATGAAGTCTTTCATGAGTTCATGAATTAGAATGCAATATTGCTACATGGTTGAGCCGTTTTTGGTGCATTGTCAAGCACAAATAATTTTTCACCTTACGCAAAACAGAAAAGCTCCTCTCGTTAGAGCATGAAGACCCTGGAGTTGTAACAAGTAATCTAATGAAGCGTACCAATTCAGGAACAAGTCCCACACACAATTTCATGCAAAAATTGCGCAACATCTTTCACGGACCTTGAATTTTGCTCTGTACGCCTCATTATGCACAGAGCCATATCTTTATCGCTATTGAGTTTGCATTCGTCAAAATCACCATTCTAAAACGTGACTTTTCTTCAAATCTACTGTCTCACCAGTAATGAAGTTTTCTAAAGTTTTATGAAACGCTGCCGATTCAGTATCAAATCTACTTGTCAGGGAGCAAATAACTTTGTCAAAAATTTCATAATATATCTTCCGAAAATACGCTTCAGGTGTGGTTAACAGAATTTTCATTTGGACTTATTATACCCGAGCGCACTTGTGCACAAGGGTATATTAATTTTGTTCACATAACGGTTGTTTGTAACAGCCAAAACGAATCGAGATAGATATAGACAAATGTATACATAAATGATCAGGATGAAAAAAGAAATCGATTAAGCCATGTCTGTCTGTCCGTCCGTCTGTCCGTCTGTCCGTCCGTCCGTGTACACGATAACTCGAGCCAAATATGAGATATCTCAACGAAATTTGGTATGTAGGTTTCCGTTAATCCAAGGTAGGTTGGTATTGTGAAAATGGGCGAAATCGGATTGTAACCACGCCTACTTCCCATATAACGGTAATTTCC
>NW_016157462.1:214346-214509 GCF_001687245.7 Rhagoletis zephyria
CGTAGCCACGCCCACTTATGGTTACATGTGTATATCTTGGCAACCGCTGCACCGATTTCATCCAAACTTGGCACCGTTGTTGGGCTTAGTACAGCATACCAAATAGCAGACATTTTTTAAAATCGGACAATAACCACGCCCACAGTCCATATAAGGGTAATTT
>NW_016157462.1:214641-259425 GCF_001687245.7 Rhagoletis zephyria
TTCGAAATTTAAGGACGCTAATTTACTTAAAATGTATACACCCCGGCTTATCATGTAGCGGTAGCTTTCGGAAAGGTGGAAAACATATATTTAATACTTGCGCCGGGTATTTAATGTTCGGCTCCGCCCGAACTTAGACCTTCTTACTTGTTTTTCTTCTAAAAACTTTCAGGTGGGTAGTATTGCCCCATACCCACGTCTTCCGCCACCCCTGTGCGTACATACAAATATGCATACCATAATGCAGTGATCAAGTACATAAATACATACATATGTGTCCCGTGGGAATAAAAGATAAAATTTGACAACTCAATCTTCCCAAAGCAAAAAATTTTAAGTTCTCTTAACAAAATTGTGTATGTACATATATGCAGATCAAGGTTTGAATAATTTATGATTGAATCCTCATAGTAATGTCCCATAAATTATCATGCCTCCAGCGTTCATATGGTGACAACCGGAACGAATCCCGATTAGCTGGCGCGCGTCATCAAATATGCAATTAGTGGGGTAGCAACCAAATATGCAAGCGCGAATAAAAAAGTGAATAAAAATTACCGATTGGTTAGTGGGTAATGTTATTGATGCTATTGTCGCGGCCTTTGTTTGTTTATTACTGCCAATAACAGTGATCGACAGCTGTCAAAAATGTCATTTCCATTCAAACGACCGATGCAAAGCAATCGAATCAAAATGCGACACAACAAAAAAAAAAGCTTTGATGCTGGATACTCTCAGGAGTTCTTGATGCCGCAGGAATTACATTAAATTATAATTGTAATTTTTTTTTTAAATATTTTGTAAAGCGTTTTAGAATTCTACAACCACAGTAATTTCAATTTTTATTTTGAAAGCCGCAAATTCTGAGGTCAGTGTACAACGTCAATTGTAGTTTACAGCAGCAGATACCATGTTTGGAAATGGAAATATAATTTTAGTTTGTGTGAATGAGTAAGTTAGAGACTAGTTCTTAAGCGAAGCCCACATTAGATCGATTCTATCGCTGCGAATCCGCTGAGCCAAAAATTACAACAATGCTTCCCATATATTCAGGGATGAAACGATACCATGCAGGTATCGATACTTTTACTTGGAAGTAGTATCGAAATAAAGTATCGATACCTGAAAAATATCGGATCTAAAATATCGATACCTACTCATATCGATACTTTTGGCTATGAAGGTATTCCGTGTGAACTAAATAAGTTAAATTTAATTTTTTTAAGTCAGAAGTTGACGGTTGTCTAGTTTGATCGTGGGTGTCAAACTAAAGAGTTTTAAGAAGGCTGACAGTCGAAAAAATTTTAAAGGAGGGTTGCCACCTGTTATAAAATTTAGCGCAATTTAATTGATAAACTAAATGATATATTACAATATAGACATTAAATTAAAGAGGTTTAGAAAGATAACTGCTGGAAATATTTTTGAGGAGGGTTACCAACTATTTGCAAATTTTAACTTAGTCAAATTGATAAAATAAATGAAATATTGCAATGTGGGTATTCAACTTTAGAGTTTCAAGAAAGTTTACAGCCGAATATATTTTTGAGGAGGGTTGTTGCCTGTTGAAAATTTAACTAAATTTAATCGATAAAATAAATGACTTATTACAATATAGGAATCAAATTAAAGAGGTCTAAAAAACATGACTGCTGGAAATATTTTTGAGGGGGGTTGCAACCTATTTTAAAGTTGTAACTCAGTTAAATTGATTAAATAAACGAAATAGTGCAATGTGGGTATCAAACTAAATAGTTTTAAGAAGACTTAAAATATGTTTGAGGAGGTTTGCCACCTGTTTGAAAATTTAACTCAATTAAAGTTATAAAATAAATGAAATGTTACAATATCGGTACCAAACGAAAGGTATTTGAGAAATCTTGATTTGCAAATATTCTAAATAGGATTATGCAATATGTAAAATAAACTGAAAATATTGAAATTAAATGAAGTATTATAACTGATTCGAAACGGAAAGTGATTGGGAAAGCTTTACTAGAGAATTTTTTTTAATGTTCTCCTTATCCAAATCCGGACAGTTTGAAAAAAGAGAATTTACAATATCTTATCAAACGAAGTGATAAGTTGGTATACAAATTACGCAATGGAAAAAAATGAATAAAAAGTTACGGATACAAATGAAGAAATGATAAAAAGCGTAACGAAAACATAAAAATATCCCGTGAAATGAAATAATGAAAACTTAAAATTGTTGTCACCATTCCTTTACATTATAAAACAGTTAAATTTGAATTATAAATAATTTCGTTCGGTCGCCATAGCGCCATAGGTCAAAACATAGTGGAGCGGCGAGTGAAGCGAAGAGCTTTCATCTAGCAAAGCTTCAATTAAAAAAGTGTGTGTACGCTTTGCTCTTCACTATACGCTCTCCCCATATATGTAATACTTCTATATTGGCAGTACGTTGAAAGTACATCCATTAGAGTGCAGATATATAATGATAGAACGAGAAAACCAACCAACCAATGTACTCAGAATCACTTTTGAAAAGAATAAAAAATCAGGAGCAGTGCAGTAACCGTCAATATTTTAGAAAATTAAATTTTAATTAAAGTCAAAAAAAAAAAATTTTATTTAACTTTTGAACAAAAAAGTAAGGAAAAAGGAATCGTGTTGCACGCGTCAGTATGTTATACTATTTACTTAAAAATGAGCCGTATCAGGGAAAACGGGCCGCCGGTTACCACAAAGCTCGCCCCAATCACGTTCAGGGAAAAATTTTTAGTTATTTTATTTTTCTATTTTTTTAATATTTGTAATTTAAACCGCTCCTGGAGTGATTTGACAGTGGTTTCTTTGTAATAGTTCACAAATATACATTTATACTAACACAAGCAAACAATTATTTGATGGGCTGTCTCCCTTTGATTGCGGAATAAAAACACATTGTGAAGATACGTTACTATCAATATAGAAGTAATAGATATATGGCTCTCCCATTGAAACATATGCGTTTGAAATCGACGCTTTGCTCGATGCTCTTTGCTCGCCGCTCCACTATGTTTTTGGCCTAAGTATATTGCGAGTAAAGAAATTTTGAATAACATCAGATAATATTATTATGATTATGATTACTATTACTATTGTGAACTCCTGTTATATGCCCATACAAACATTCCCAAATTAAAGCGAATTCAGATGGGCATTTACGATCGCATGATGCAAGTGTTAAGATAATAAGAGCTGCAGAACTGAACCACTCAGGAACAATTTTTTACAAGGCCGTGTAATTTCTGGTGTATACCAATGACATCGGTATCATCGGTAACAAAAACGTCGAAGTCTGTCCTGCCTTTTCCAAGTTGGGTAAAGAAGCAAAGCGATTGGGTTTGGTGATCAACGAAGACAAGACGAAGTATCTCCTGTCATCAAACAAAGAGTCAGAGCAGTATCGCCTTGACACCCACATTACTGTTGCCAGTTGTAATATCGAGAAAGTAGAGAATGTCGTTTACTTGGGAACCAGCATTAACACCGATAATAATGTCAGTATGGAAATCCAATGCAGAATCACTCTAGCCAACAAATGCAACATTCGATGAGACGGCTCTTGAAGTATTGGAGAGAAAGATCTTAGGTAAGATTTACAGGCCTCTGCGCGTTGGCGACGGGAGTATCGAAGACGATGAACGATGAGTTGTATGAGCTTTACAACGAAATGGACATAGTGTAGCGAATGAAAATACAGCGGCTCCGCTGGCTTGGCCTCGTCGTTCGAATGCGAAGCGACGTTCCAGTTCTGAAAGTATTTAAATTAATTATTTGAGATCAGTGCACGATGGCATATAAAAAATTGCTTGAGGTCCTTGATCCATTGTCACGGGATTTGCATGGAAACGTTCAACCATTCGGGAATGTATTGATATTGCCCTCAGGAGATTTTACGCAAACATTGTCTGTAATTTCTTGATTAACACTAGATAAATGCTTACCTGAAATAGTCAACATTGTGGCTAGACGAACATACATATATACACTGCAGCCGAGGGATTTTCGCGACAAGTACTGGACATTGGGAAGGAAAGCTGCCAGCTAACGAGAGATTAAGACGAATTGTATTGCCTGATAATTTTTGTAACTAAGGAACATCGAAAGGAGAACTGATGGAAAGAATGTTTCTTAATTAAGAAAACTAATTACAGGCACAGTGAACGAGCTATTCTTGCTGCGAAGAATAAGGATGTCTATCAACTAAATAAGAGTGGTATTGACAACAGTCGTTGCTTGAGCTGGCCTGCTCTTTTACCAGACTGCCAGGCCACTTGCTCACTTTGGTGAACACCACTAATGTTATTCAATCCAGCATTCAAAGTGACAACTGTTTAGCTGAGGGAGAGCGGGAGACCAAGGCTCAAATCGTAACATCCGTTCACGGATCGAAAACCATACGAAAGAAAATTACGTGATACGTCAGGCAGTATAGCTGAATGAGACAAAGACTACGTTCACGTACGTCATAATCTGAAAAATTTGTTTTTACGTGACGAGTAATACGATATCGTATGTGACGATTCGAGCCCAAGTTTGTTTGTGTATCGAGCTCAATGAGTCCGTATGGTTTATAGGTGCACATCAAGTCAGCCACGCACTTCGTATGCCTGATATGCGAGAGAGAAAGAGAGAGATATGCGGACAGGCTGATGAAGTGGTAGCGCAAGATGTGACCGTTTCACCGTGTATTCATTGTGGGACTCCATTGGAGTAGTCATGCTCTAGCTGCCTTAGCCTGCTGGGCAATGAGCTGGGATTTATCCAGGGATGCATTCGTGCAGAGCCCCAGTGTGGTTTGTAAGCAGTAGCTTAATACCATGCCAAAAATTACTCCGGGAGTGGAGTGTGGGTGATGCTCAAAGCACCGTGTGATAGCCAAGCTGGGTTAGCGTTGACCATAGCTGAAAATGCCAGCGACTTATCACTTCACTAAGTTCAGGGAAGAGATATTTGAGAATTGCATAAAAAATGCATACCCAATTAAACACGAGCGAAGTACCTTTAAAAACAAGTGCATCTGTGTGTTCGCTGTTCTTTGTTTAAGCGGGAAATGCATAAGTCGCTTAAACAATAACATATGCGTCGATAAACACCGTTGTGGAAGAAGACGAATCAGTTAATTATCCAACGGGATTTTTGAACTCGATTGGTCTTCCAGGGATGACCCCACATACTGAATTGAAAATAGGTGTGCCAATTATCACGTTGCGGAATATTAATCAGCTAAAACTCCGCAACGGTACGCGACTCGCAGTTAACCATTCTGTTACATTAAGAAAAACTTACACATGTGACATTAAGGTCACGTAATGATTTGACCTAGGTTTTCTATATATACCGGTATAAAAGTTAATAATTTCAGTTGCAGTTTTTAACATTTATTAGTTTTATTGATTATTTATCTGTTTATACACACATTTACATATAAATACATACGATATATATTTAATTTGTATGCTCAAGACAAAAGGTCGTAGAAACTGTAACCGTTGTACGATGGGTTTTTTACAAATTTTTTTACAAATAGTACAGTGTTCGTACGTTTTGCGACAAATTGAGCTAGGACAAACTGCGCAGGTGGCTCGTTGACTACCTTTTCTTTTTTTTCGGAGTTGCTGCTGCCGAAGTGCTTGGTTGCTCTGCTTCCGCCCGCACATTTCGCACAATATCTGCTGACGATTGAGTTCTTGGTAAACGTTTTCTACGTTCAATTTCTCCATTAAGGAGGTCTAAGCCAAGATTTTCAAGGACAAGTCTACGCTTATATGTTTTCGTTGCATTCCGTAAAGGATTGATTTCTGTTCACAAAACATAGGCATTTAGCGCTGAGATATCAACGATATTTGAAAAAAATGCTACAGGCCAGCGATTAGTTTGTCTTTTGCAGGTATATGTTTCTATAAGCTGGTCAATTGTATCTACTCCGGATATTGTAGAATTATAGAATCCGATGATCTCTGGCAACTTTTTCGGGTGGTTTTCCATTACGTTTTTATCATGATGCATAGTGCTCAACACAGTAACCATCTTCTATTTTTTGGGTACGTATTGAACAAGGGCGACTTGTCCATTGAAGAAGTGTCGACTGCTTAGCACTGGTAAGCGTCTTAACTCCTCCTTAGTGCCGGTAACCGGTAGGAATCTTTTATTACTTCTTACGGTTCCTACCAATGTAATTTTTTCTCCAATAACTTCAGTGCCAAATCTCGAGTGGTGAAAAAGTTATCAGTTGTCACATTCCGTCCTTCATACCCACTAACTAGATCCAATACAACTCGTTGGCCTTGGTTTCGTTCGGGTGGAGCAGACGCTGACTCTTTACCCAAATAAATTTGGAAGTTAAGGCAATATTTTGTACGCATATCCGCAGCTACCCATGCTTTCATTCCATATTTGCTTGGCTTACTTGGCATATAAACCAAGAAAAAGGAATTAGTCGCTCATCTACTGTAATATTTTCGTATGGCGAATATAGCAGCGGTAAATTAGCCACCCAGTTCTCGTAAAAATCGCGAATTGGAGCAAGTTATCGTTTAGTCTTTGAGCGCTTCGATTATCCCTGTTATCGAACCTCAAAACATGATTAATTTCACGGAACCTGCCAAGTGGCATTGTAGCGCGAAATATTGGTCGACCATATACTTTATCTCAAAGGCTTCGAACACTCTCTCCGTGTGAACGATAAACGCCTCCAATTAAATTTATTTTTATGTTTCGGTTATGTATAAATACGCAAAAGTATACTAATTTAATTACCTGCTAAAATTAAAATACCCAAAAAGGCGTCCAATTCTATTTCATCTATTTGGTTGTACCTCTCTCCAATTTTTTTAGTGAATTGAATTACCATTCGCTTCATTTGGGCCGTAAAGCATAGGTCGAAAGGTTCCTTAATATTGGAAATGCGGTGTACTGCATATGCAGTAACTCCCTGTCTCCCGTGAATTATATTTTCTGCCCTGGTCCTAGCACTATTGTGTCCAACCGTCTCCGTTGACCACTCAATATCTCTATCCTTCGAATAATACACGGGAATACTGCTTTCATTTTCCACTACAGGCACAATACTCCACTCACCACTCTCAATATATTCGTCAGAAGAAACGTCGAACTCAAACTCTTCCACTATATAGTCTTCATCCTCAACTTCACTACATTCATCAATATCCTCATCATCATCAATGATCTGCTGTATTTGGCTTTCTGTCAGACGATTTGGCCGCTAAACCATATTTTAGTTCATAAATACAGCACAAAGAATCAAATAGAGGAGTTAAAATACTTACCGATGCTTTCACTCTTTCCATTTTATATAAAATTAATGAATATCTGCTTTTGCACGTAACAGAAGGGTTAAGTAATTGATGAAGAACGTAGTGTAAGTAAAGATTTTTACGTGGCCTTTCAAAGGTGAAGAATTCCCATGATTCCGAATGATACACCATTTCAATTTTAAAGATTGCAATTCCCAATTCGATTGACATTCGGAATCACAATCACTTATGCTCAAGGTTATCCTTTGGAAAAGTGTGGTTTAGAGTGAGATGCGGATTAGTTTTTAGATGTTGCGTGTTCCCGTGTCGGCAAACTAGATATACTTGATATCAATGCAGGGAATGGAAACACGACAAATATTGTGTGCACACAAGTACTTATTACAAAATCAAACTCATATGAAATGTATGCTTTGTTTTGTTAATAATTTATCATCCATGTAACAGGAATGCCACAGCAAAGCGTGGCAGGGTATAGCTAGTTTTCTATAAAAATATTCATACTTTTAAAAAATATTTGTATTAACACATATCCCAATAGGACTGCGCAAATAATAAATTTATTATAACTCATATTAATTTATTAATCGCAAAATCCGATTTCAAGCGCTCGGCGCTAAAAATAAAATAAAAGCTCTAATAAGGCGAAATTCAGATATTTCCACAAATGAAATTGCAAATTTCACATTCAGCGGGAGTTGTCACAAATGGTGGTTTAATATAGGCAAATGCCACATCAAATTGTAGTTCTAGCTGCATAACCTACTTTTCACGTGTTTCGACGCACTTACATGATAGCTACGGTGACCATAAATATATTTTGAAAATGCAGGACAATTTTTCAAAAAATTTACATACATATAATTGCGTAGTATAAAAATAACAAAAATATGCTACATATATATGTACATTCCTCGTCATTTGAATAGCGCACCCTTTTTTTTGGTTTTCTACCATACAAAGTATGCTTGCCAAAATTTTTATATGGAAGAAAATGCGCAGCACCGTCCCTATGTTTATTTTTTTAATTTTCAAAAATTTTTAAAATGGGATGTAGACGTAGAATATGCTATATTTTTATAAAAAGTTAATGAATATTAAACAAACAAAAGGAAAACTGTATCTACTAAGCATTAAAAGGATGCGCTATTCAATTAACGAAGAGTGTATATTTCTTAATTATTAATCCAATTTTAAACTTTAAACGTAAATCACATTTGCTTCATTAGCATTAATCTTTTAGTATTGAATATTTACAAAATTATAATAAAGCATATTACTTTACACGAAATATGAACCTCTGTAAAGTAAATTTTTTAGGCAAACTTTGGGTCGTTGAACACGAAAAAAATACCCGTGGTTTCAAAAAAGTGTTTTCGAGATTTGTTCGAAAAACGTATTTTTAGTACTTTTTCAGTTATTCCTCAATATTTCATGAAACGACCAACAGTTCAAAAGGTATTGATGGGCTCTTTGCAAAAATATATATTTTTTGTGCAGATTGTGTTCCGTAACATCTCCATTTCTCATCAGATTTTCAGATAATGGAAATTTAAATTTTTCGATTTTGGTCGCTTGTAACACTAATAATTTTCATCGAAATCGGCAAATTAATATATATTTGTAAGAGGACTGTAGGTCGATTATGTTGATTGGATAATTTTTTCATGAGATATTGACGAATAGGTTCGAAATGTACCAAAACACGTTTTTCGAAAATATTACGAAAGCGCTTGTTTGAAAGGAAAATTGACTTGGAAAATATTTTTTTTCTTAAGCGATTACCACAAAATTTGTAGAACAGTGTTATCGATATATTTGATGCTGGTCTTCAATTTCTCGTCATCCATTGTCCATAACCGTATAATATTTAGAACGCATTGACTTGTTGAACCTTCAAAATCAGCTTACCCTTATGTAGTTATCAATTACTTATCGACACTGCTTTTATTTCGATTAAGAAAAGTTAATTTTAAAATATCGAAGAAAATGCGGGACAAAGGCAGGACACTTGGAAAAAATCAGTACATTTTGGGGGTTTTCTGATTTGAAAAACTACGCAGAACAGACCTTTAAATAACAGTACGGTCCTGCAAAAAACAGAACGAATGGTCACCGTAATGATAGCGCACAAAAAATGGCCAAAAATCGCCATATTCAATTTCCAAAAATTTTACGCGCAAATATAAAAAAAATCGCCAAATTGGCGCTAAATCGCCAAATCTGGATACTCTGGTGTCCCTCTTCACATGACGGGAGCTAAACGCGTGTTTACAACCTCGCGTATTTTGTTGCATTTTATTCAAGGTGTTCCCATGCTAACGCGAGTTAAACGAAAGTATATCTTAAAGTATCGACTTTGTCGCCTTCTCGTGGTTTTCGCTGGCAATTAAGCAGCCATGAAGAACAAGGCACGTGGGAACACGGTTGCCGTTTTGGTCTATTTCTTTTCGTTTGGTCCATTGGTCCAGTTCTTTTTAAAATGGTCCATTTCACAAGCCTTTGGTTAGGTTATTATTACCCTTTCACTTCATGCAATAGTTTCTCATTTTAAATTTTTTCTATTTAATTGATGAATATTCCGCCCTATATTGAATATCTTCATCGTCAGTGAAAGTGACGATACGGCCATCGTCAGCCATGTTACTGATGCGCTGACGATCGTCGGCGATAATGATGACGATATTCAGCATAGAGCCGATTGGCAACACCTGCTAAAAGTGTGAACTCGCCTTGCCATTGATCTTCAAATATGGCATGTAGTCTGTTCCTTTGAACTTCGGACTAAAACCTGTAGAACTGTCAAACTACAATTTTACTCACTCAAGTGAGAGTAAAAGGAGAACAGATGCAGAAGTGCACGGGAACGCAAAAAGCACTATTTCCTGTAAAAACGTCAGTCGGTTTGTTTACATGTCATTTGTACAACACTTATTTGGCTGAAATATCACTAACTAATTATTAGAATCCATACATATTCAAATATTTCGTTGTTTACTTTCATTTTTGTACAAATATGAGGTTCTTCGCTTACACCGCCTTCTGTTTTTGTTTGCACATACCAATCAGCTGATCGTTTGACACTTTTCATGAGCTTGCAGGAAAAAAAACTCCGGACTAAATCCTGTAACTTCTGACTAGGAACAGTTGCTCAGATACTCTCTCAAATGTGTTCCCACTTACAGGTTTTATGTCAATAGGAACGACTTCCTGTAAGTTCTGACTAAATCCTGTAAATCGGACTGCTATTGGAACGGACTAATGGCTAATCATCTGTCAAAGCACGCTTCAAAAAATATCGCGGTTTCTTGCTAATTTCAATTACTAGGTGACCAATATTAAATTGGCTGGCAAAAATATGGAAAGGTAGCAAAACTTTAATCATTGCATTTGGCACATGAAAATAATATTCGATTTCAATCGAAGAGATATTAAACATCTTGCAATTATTACACCACATAAAGTTCTTTCTGATACTGATGTATCAATTTTGCCGCTACTCGAGCAATTTTCTGCATTGGTAAATGGTGCAGACATAATTGAATTTAAATTTCGCAAATTGAGGCTGAGTGAATGTAACTTCAAAAACTGTACCAATATAGAACGTTTTTGGGATCAAGTAAGTTTGATTAAAAATGGCTTCGGTGAAGCGGCCTTTGGAGAATTGTGTGATTTAGATCATAACTCTTTTAGTCTGCCGCACAGTTCCGCAGCAGCTGAGCGCAAATTTTTTGATTTAGCGTTAATAAAAACGAAATTTAGAAAGAAATTGTAATTTAAAACTCATAAAATCATACCGATTATTTCACGTATTAAAAGGATTAAAAATGAAAATGAATAAAAAAAAATGTAAATAAGCAAAATGATTAAAATTAAGTGAAATTAATGTTTAATTTCTAACCTAACCTACATGTGTATGAAGCAGAAAAAAGTGAGCACGGTGGCATAGAGAAGAAACTTAACTTTTCCTCGAGTTGTGAGAATAACAAGCACAACCAATTTGACAGCTAACGATTTTGATTGAGATTATATTTACATATATGTAAACGTACTTTTATGCCTTGCCGTATGCATATGTTTACACATCAAGTTTCAAGAGTACCTAGTACTCACGCCTTTTTTAAAGGGATGAAATATAGCAGAATGCCCACTTCTCCTAACACACAAATTAGCCATAAATTGTCTGATGCATTAATATTCACTCAATATATTCATTTCATATCTGGGGGATAACAGAAAAATGAGTACAAAAAACGCTTGCATTGCCACGTTGGTTACCGATATCACTAAGGAATCGGATTTTGACATTGTCCTTCCTCGTAGAGCGAATATACTAACTTTCTGGCTTATTATCGTGCAAGAATGATAGAATACAAGATTGCGCCGATTGCAGCAGAATTCGTGAGAGCAATTTTAGCGTGACGTCATCGTAGAGTTGACAACTGAGAGCGGCGAGAATGAGGGCGACTAGTGATGTGCTGAATTGTCCCCAATACTCGGTACCCAATACTTAAAAAAGATTTCGGTACCCTATACTTCCTTTTCGGTATCCGATACCGATTATTTACATTAAACCCTCGCCATTATATGCATTTCAGGTTTAGAAAAAACTTTCATTACTAATTTATATGATATCGGCTAAAACACTTGAACTTATCGCCACAGAAAAATATTATTTAATCAGTTTTAACCTTAGTCGATCCAAGGTTCAAGAAAAATACTTTGACGGATGAAGAAGCCTTTCAGGGGAGAGATTCTGTAGCCAGTTAGCGACAAGTTTCGGATCGATATCGCACTTGTTGACTTACAAATATTTGATATCAAACGTCGACAAAACCGATACCGATTCGAAAATTGTCGTTAACTGGTTACAGAATCTGTCCCAGGCCTACAAAAATGATATCGTCCGATTCAGCTGGAACAAAAATGCTTCAAACAAGTAAGGGTTTCTCTGTATTATGGCATCGAACCGACATATATACATCTTTCATTTGAATCAGTAAAAAAGCTCTATTGGCTCTTACATTCGGGTTTTGTTAGGCGTTTTTTCCATATTTTTGGCCTATGTGCGCTTTTATTCGAAACCTAAATGTTTCGGTACCGAGTATCGAGAGTATTGGGTACTTAAAAGTATTGACTCAGCACATCACTACTGCTGTCTTCTCTACTATGACGTCACCAAAACAGCTGATTCTGTCAAAATCACTGAGAGCCGAGTAGCGGTATCGTCATCGGCGCCACCTCTGTATTCTCTCCACCGTGATTATCGTGCATCTCACACTGAAGATTTTCATCGAAAGGCAATATTTATACCGCTATTGGACAATATTTTCCTCGATCTCTGAGAAAGATTGCCGAAAGAGACACTAAGCATATCTGATTTGAACTTATTACTTCCATCTAAAATTGGCGAATATAATACATTATATGACAAAAATAATTTAAATTGCGCGGTGTTACACTGATCATGAACTTTTTAAGTTACCTGCTAGGTCATAGGGCTGGTCGAGCAATTGACGAAACTGTGTTTAACATTTTTTTAACACCCTCAAATTCTCGACTTATTTAAAAAAAACAAAAAACATTTTTAGCTAAACCATTTTTAGCTCTGTTATTTTTTTACCCAATTTTAAGTTTTATTATAACTTTGGAAATAACATTATTTGTACTATTTATAGAAATAATAAGTTTTGTGAGTACATTGTAAACGTGTGGAAAATTTTTGGAATAAGTCTGAAGTTAACACAAACTTTTATTATTTTTCCCACTCGACATAATTTTTTTCCAAAATTTCAAAAGAAAATAGTCTCCGTCAGTAATTACTTCGAAAATAATGTTCAATTCCGAGTAAACTAGGTACCTTTTATAAAAAGCAATGGACAATTTGGGAAGTTATGAATTTTCTTAAGATTTTTCCAAAGTCATTTCAATGTAATATTTCACAGAAAAATTGAATCAGTTCGACTGGATTAATTTCGAGGTTTCAATAGTTCGTATAGAAAAATTTGAATTTTTCTCTTTAAAAAATGTCATAACTTCATAATCTGTTTATTGATTTTTATGAATGGCACCTAGTTTTACTCGGAATTATTGCTTTTTATAGCTCATTCAATTTCAGTACAAAAAGTGAACGCTTGAAGCTTCTCGTGCTGATTTCTGAGAAATTTTTTGGATGGAGATGTTTCACATTTTCATCCACACAAAATACTTGTCTATATATATGTTCTAAAATACTCGTATTTTTATATCGAAGAATATACACAATTTCAAACTTGCGCCTTATTGTACTGAAATTAAATTGGCTATAAAAATGCATGCTTAAAACTTTTCTAAAAAAATCTGATTCAAAAATTTAAAATTTTGATAGGAAATTTTTGAAATTGGTTGAGTTCTCGCGAATTTCGCATTTATTGACAAATTTTACGGGCAAAATTACTTGATTTCAGCATGATTTGTTTATGAATTGCGAATGAGCCGTAAATAACGATAATGTGAATATGCTTTATAAAATACTTTTTCTGTTGAAAATTTGAAAATCGCTAATACCCCGATAAATTACGCGGTTTGAAAAAATTATGTTACATTTTTATTTGTGTAGTTAATTTAACCTTATTTGACAAGTTGTCGGTGGGCATTTGAAATTTTCTATGTAAATAACATGTAAAGAAATTTGTTTTCAAAAGGAATACAAGTTTTTTTTGGGCATAACTATTCTTGTAGGCCATTAAATTCTCTAAAAAATTACTTTGAAGTAGATTGTCTCAGAGACGATTAAGAGTATTAAACATGTTGCTCATATTGCTAAACGAGGTATAGCGTTGATACAAAATTATAATCGAGCTTTGAAGAAAGACGAAGAACAAGAAATTTCTTTTGCAAGTAATACAATGGCAATTAAGTAATTTAAAAATAGCCAAAATTTGTCAAATTGTTTGACTTGTGTTTAAAGAAACTTTGAATTGTTTATTTATTCGTTACTTAAAATTCGTACTTAAAATAAATATAACAAAAAATTTTGGCGTTTTCAATGTGGAGAATTGGTCCTCCTGGAATGTTAAAAAATTCTGGTCACCTTATTAAATACTTACTTCTCACTAAAAAAAACTTAAAACTAAAACTATTTACTTACTGAAAACTACCGAATTAATATAAAAAGTATGTTTAATTTCGAGCAAAGTAATGTATATTTTTAAAAAATCGGCTGAAAATTAACTGCGATATTAAAATTTGCATTAAAAATTATTTCAGAATATTGCTGTTCACTACAAGGAGAAATCGATACCGCTGGATAAAAAAAACGCCACATTTTTCTTTGAAATCGCTTCACTAGTTCTCGAGCAATAAGCGTTTTGATGAAGCTCTAAAAATTACAACTACAACATTTGAGAATATCCTCCATTTCGAAATGTAAGACGTATTCTACGTCAAAAGCGGTTAAGCAAACATTTTACAGTTGTACAGCCAAAAATTGTATTTTTTCATGTAAAGTTGAATAACTGAGTCAGATTTCAACCCATTTTTGAAAGTAAACGTCCGTTTTACTCATTATAAAACATAAATTTTGAATTATTGTAATTGCTCTATAGAATGGTGCGTAAAAACCAGGGCCCGAGAACAAAAGGTATGAAGGAAACAAAATGTCGTTCTCGTAGTTTTGTTCCCAAGAACGCTTAAAACCCCAAACCGAAATGGTAACAAACCCTAAGAGAACGTTTTCATAAGAACGAACAATAATATAATATAATATAAACCCTCGCAATCACCTTGATTGTAAATTTTGGTTAAATGAATACACTTTTGATCATTCAGTACTACTTGACACTAGAAGAAAATCTGTATAGTAGAAAATAGTCGTTTTGCTTCTGCTTTTTTACTACTGCTATAAATTTGGTAAAGCATTACCCATGATCAAAAGTACGCAACAGCTTTCATTACTCAGTCCATTTTTTAACAAAACTTGCATTCAACTTTATATAACAAACCAAATTTTATTTGTACAAAACGATATTTTCATTTCCCAATACCAGGTGCTCATACATACGAAGAAACAGACTTTCTATTAGAGCCTTCGATTTCCCGGGATTGTTCGTAATACTCGCGAGCTTCTCCATGGTGAATTTAAGGCAGCGTATTTACTTTAGGGTATTTAAACCCTGAACTGTTGAATTTCTTTCAAGCGCAATACTCGTAGCTCTCCAGAATATCAACCATGCGCATGTTCCTTTTCAGTGAGGTCTGTATTGTCCAACCATATGGAGGAGCTTTACAAATACCAGGTTGCACTGTTCTTATCCATTTATTACTTTTACTCACTTTCTTTGCTGGAGCCATCAAACGCCAATTATACACATACATACATACAGCATATACATCGAACTACCCACCCCACAAAGAAACGTAAGTTAGCGGATGTTACGTGTTTTACGATAGTTTCTCTTACCCTCAAACTCCGCCTCACCTAAGAGCAGGGTTCGGATTTGCCTCATTTTAGCCCCTCGCTCGCTCGTTAGTTTGCTCTGAGCTAGCGCAACTCACGAGCAACACGCGAGGCTGTTTGCAAACGAGCACTCGTTAAGTACGAGCGCACGCGCTGAGCAGCCAGCGAGCGAGTAAGCAAACGAGGGCAGCGCAAGATTAGAGCGGCAAGCAAACGAGGGCCTCATTAGCTCTGCCCTCGCGAGGGCGTCGTTGCGAGCGAGGCACTCATTTGCAGCAGCAGACAAGCGAGGCGAGTAAGCGAGTGAGGCAAATGAGGCAAGCAGATTAGACAGGCGCGTTGTTTGATCGGCAAAAATGTATGGGATAAAAATTGCAGCAACTAAGAATTTCGAGTAAAGGATTGTATGCACGCATGCAGGTATGTATATACATACATATGTATATACACATATGTTTGTATATATTTATGTATATATTCTCATGCACAGAAGAATAGATTCGTGCTATTTTTACCAGTTTTATCTACTAGGTAGGCACATATGTGCATACATATCTATGTAGGTATAATGTTTTTAATGTTCAATANAGGCAACACAACAGCCTCGCTCGTTTAATAGGAGCGCGAGCAAACAAGCAGCGCTCGCTCGTTTGGCGAGCGAGCCAAACTTCTCGTGCCTCGCCTCATTGCTG
Organism: Rhagoletis zephyria; assembly: GCF_001687245.7. Lineage (NCBI taxonomy): Eukaryota > Metazoa > Arthropoda > Insecta > Diptera > Tephritidae > Rhagoletis > Rhagoletis zephyria. Next base: position 231,057 of record NW_016157462.1, read on the forward strand.
CTACGAGTACGAGCTGCGAGCGCCTCGTTGTCTGCGAGGCATTGAGTAGGAGTTTGCTCGCTCGCTCGCTCGCCTAAGAGTCTCGTATTTCAAACGGAAGTTTTTATTTTTGCTTTTCTATCCGTTGAAGGCATCGAGAATGTATTTGCTTTATAATTTTTCACTAACCTTTCTTGGACAAACATTCACAAAAATATATAGAAGGAGGCATCGGTTTAATAAAATTTTTTTTAAGAATATTTCAAAATATTAAAAGTAAGTTAAAGTAATTTGAACATAAGTACTAAACACTAACCAGTTAATCAAATTTTATAATTTAAGAAACCATGTAATAATTCGGAGTAAGTATTGAAACTCCTTTGCAGGATAAATGTATTAAACTAAAAAAATAACTATCCTTAACAAATAGCACAATTCAAAAATCCCGTAGGATCAGGCGGAGTTTGCAAAATCTATGAATATCAAGAAAAAAAAAACAAAGGATGGAAAGTGATGTTCAACAACAAGAAATTTTTGAGCAAAAAATACCAGCGACTTCAAGGCTCATAAAAAATTTAGGAATACCGTTAATTTCTTCATGACACGATGATCACAACTAAACCAAATTAGTATGGGACCACCCTTGAAGTATCGCCTTCCTATAAAAAAAGAATAATCGTAAACGGTTCACGTGGTCCAAAGTTACCCGGTAATATATGTACATAAAATAAAATAAAATATTCCGAAAAATAGATAAACATGCTCCTTTTTGAAGTCAGATAATAATATGTTTTAATTGTATATTTTCATATTAAAATTCTTAACTAATGTACATTTATTATTTTAATTACTATAACATTTATCTAAATCACATCTAAATACGTTTATATAAACCTAATTTTTGAAAATTGAACTAATGTAATCGTTTATTATGTTAAATATGGAAATAAACTGGAATGGAACAGCTGTAATTATCGTAAACTAGTCATTTTAATGTTTGCTTACGATGATTCTCTCGATGCATTCTCGATGAGTAAATCGAAACAAACTTTTACGCTTTCGTTACTTTCTCGATAATCGAATGGATCGAAAACATTGCCCTTCTCACTAATTTCTCGATAGCGAAACGGATCGAAATAACTTCCGCCTGAGATACATTTCTACTATCGAAAACACTTCGAAAAACCTTTTGAAAACGCATGTCGAGAACGAGAGTTCTGCTGTCACAAACTGAGCGACAGGTAATACTTTTACGATACTTTTTCGTAACCCGTTTTCAATAGTTTTGTACGCGAAAGTGTTGCTAAAATTCCTTAAACGGATGCATTCTCGTGTACGTTGGTCGGGTGGGTAAATTTTTCTTATACGCACAAACATTTTTTTTTTTTGACAATAGAATATTTAATATTTACACATACATTTTTTTTTTTTTTGATTTTGTTTTTAATACGTTCGATATGCTCTTACATACGTATGTCTCGATAACTACTCGAAATTTCTCGCGAGAATGGCGATACCCGAGATCGTGTCGAGAACTCGATTACTCGATTTCCCGGGTATCGAAATGCTCGAGAATGTACGAGCAGAAATCGAAGGCCCTACTTTCTATATGCATACATTTTTTTGTAGAAGGCTTTGAACCTCGCAAATTAGAATTGGAAATTCAAAATTTATACAATCAATTTTGTTACTTCACACTAGGGCTGATGATTTCACCCGTTTGGCCCGGGTACCCGAAAAAATGTGGAGAAGTAAAAATTAAGCGCATTTACGATTATATACCGCAAACGAACGTACATAGGAAAAATCTATAAGAATCTTCCATACCATATGGCGAAATATTATTATATATATTCGTATCTAAAGGTATTAGCAATAATTTTATGACTGTAGAAGCACTTTACTGTAGGGAGCTAAAAAATAATAATAATAATAATTTCGGTTTATAAAATACTAGCTTTTAACCGCGGGTTTTATCCCATGTCTTTAACCAAACTCATTTATATAAACCTTAACATAACTTCATATAAAATTTCAAATTCATGCGATGTATGTTTCCGAAGTTATAGCTGTAACAAAATTCCACGCCTATGGGAGGTGCCAGGCCCTCTTTTACAAACTCATTTATATAAACCTTACCATAAGCACCTACCATAGATATGTTTGCATAACAAATATCGTATGGTTCCGAAGTTATGGCTGATTAAAAATTTCACGCCTATCGGATGTGCCCCGCTCCCTTTTACAAACTCATTTATACATTAAAACCTTAACATAAGCAACTACTATAGATATGACTTCATATCAAATTTGAAACTCATGTGACTTATGTTTCCAAAGTTATAGCTCAAACAAAATTCTACGACTATGGAATGTGCCACGCCCCTTTTTACAAACTCATTTATATATAACTTAACATTAGAACCTACCATAGATATGACTTCATATCAAAGTTCAAATTCTTTTGACTTATGGTTTCGAAGTTATAGCTGATTAAACATTTGCAGGCCTATGGAGGTGCCATGCCCCCTTGCAAAATTGGCGACACATTTGCAAATAAAACCATACCTATAACCTTCCCGGGGTAAAAATAAATAAGTTTTCAAAGTTTCGTGCGATTCCGTGTCGTGGTTCAAAACTTATAAGGTAATAAACTAACAGACAATCACATTTATATGTATATGTGACCTGGTCTACGAAAAGGGAGCTTACGTGCGAAAACTAGTTTTCTGTGAAAAAGCTGTTAAAAGTAAGCAACTCGTTTCGTCAGTTTCTCATTATCTCGTTAATTGTTCTCCGCGCCGGACGTCCAGTAAGTGTTGTTGTTGGTCGGAATATTATTATTATAATTCAATGTATTTTGTTCATTACCAATAAATTATATTTTGTCGTATTTTTACTCTTCTTTCTCTACATTTTTAGTTCACTTCTAAGCAAGTTAGGATTTTCTGCTTTTCACCACGTGAAAAAGCATCTCATCTTCCATCCGAATCAACCAAAAAGTGAAAATTGATTTTTTGATACCTAAGCCCCCTTTCCGTAGACCAGGTCACATATATAGACTAGCTTTTACCCGCGGATTTCACCCCACGCCAGAAGGAAGGGGTCATGTGACTTTTGGTTCCGAAGTTATGGCTGATAAAAAATTCCAAGCGAATGTTAAGTGCTACGCCCCCTTTTACAAACTCATTTATATATACCCTACTTAGGTGCTTATCCTACCATAGATACAGTTGTCCACAAAATAATAGGAGTGGGATATTTTAACCTGTTTTGGCTATTTGTCTTTAGTTTATTTAATGTTTCGTATTTTTTTGTAAAAGCCTAGCTGGTAATACAACAAACACCATATAAATTTACATTTTCAAGTTTGTACAAAAATTATAAAAATTCTGCAAATTTTCACCAAAATTTCAAACTATTTAACCAGAATCTTTAGGGAATATGTTGATATGCAGTTTTGTAGCCCATTCAATTCTAGTCTGAAGAAGTGCAAGTTTCAAGCTGCTAAAAAATTCCGTTGATTTTTGAGAATTTTTTCGGTTGAAGGTGTTTCACGTTTTTTCCATACAAAGTATGTTCGACAATTTTCTTTTATATGGGGACAGTGCCAGCAAAAAAAAATTGCCAAAAATCAACGGAATTTTTTAGCAGCTTGAAACTTGCACTTCTTCAGACTAGAATTGAATGGGCTATAAAACTGCATACCAGAATTTTCTCTGAAGATTCTGATTAAAAAGTTTGATATTTTGGTGAAAATTTACAGAATTTTAATAATTTTTGTACAAAGGTTGAAATCTGAATTTATTCGTTGTTTGTTGTATACCCAGCTTGACTTTTGTATAAAAATAATAAACATTAAATAAACAAAAGACAAATAGCAAAAACTGACCAAAATAACGCACTCCTATTATTTTGTGGACCACTGTATGTTTGCATACCAAATTTCAAGTTCATGTGATTTACGGTTCCGAAGTTAGGGCTGATTAAATAATATACACCTATGAGAGGTGCCACGCCCCCTTTTACAATACCGCCAATTTTTTCCCATGAGTATAGAATTAATTTTATTTATCTCGACAGCAAGTTCCAATGCTCTACCACAAATATTTCAAGAGATATACAACATGAAAATTTTAGTTAGTATAGGAGCTGCCACGCCCTCTTTTCTAGTACTTCCCATTTTTCTCTATGCCTGTAACCTTCGCGGGGTAAAAGCAAGTAAGTATGCAAAGTTTCGTGCGATTCAGTGCCGCGGTTCAGAAGTTATAAAGTAATAAACAAACAGACATTCACATTTATATAGAGAAGCAATTTTTTGTGAAGGTAATTAGATTTGCATCGTCCTATCAAACAATTTTTATTGCCGACAATAATAAAATGTCTCGCCCTCGGAAACAAATTTATTGCCGTTAATATTGCCATAGTATCGATTTCCTATTACCTGACGCTCTAAAACGTCCGCCGAAGGCAACCCGCCTCGGCGACTCGTTTTCTTATCGTTTCAGGCGATATTTGGAATAATTTTATTCTTTTTAATACTTCATTTATTTTTTGTATACAAAATTAGAACTTGGAAACGGAATGAATTCTTTCTTTCGCTATGGGGCTAGCTATTTTTGCAATCCTGTCCTTGGTATAAATTAGACGATTTTGGATAATACTGTTGAGGCGAAATTTATAAGTTTGGGAATTTTTGATAACTTATTTATTCCAAAGTTGACATGAAAGAAATGATGTTGCCGATTTGTCACCACAGCAATAAATCGGTGAGTCGCCACTTTGTTTCCATTGACGATTGTTGCCTATTTCTCATGTTTTGCATGGCGGGGTTCTTTAGAATTTCAAATACGAAAGGTCAAAGTAAAGAACTTGGCCTGTAGGTTAGGCTTTATTTTTTGGAAGTTCCAACTTTTTTATCGGTACAGGGTGATTTGTTGATGGTATTAAAAACCGACACTATGCGAGACCTCTGTTCACTTAGAAACGGCTCCACGGATTTAGATGAAGTATTGTACCAGGATCGCTTATAACTCTGACTAATATGTGGAACAGTTAGTAGCTTTTGAGATTAAAGTTTGGGCGTTCTAACGCCATGCGGGTTCACTGGCCAATGTAAAGAATTCAAAAAGAAAATATTACGAAATTCTTATTATTATTACTTTTATTCGCAAAGCATTTCATCAGTAATAGCAAAAATTGATGTTTGGTCAAGCTCATGTAACAGTACTTATGTGTGTGCTAAAAACCTATTTATATAAAACTAGCTTATACCCGCGGGTTTCACCCCACGTTTTCATACAAATATGAAAAATAATTTAGTGATGTTATATTTTTTTTCTGTGCCCATTTCGTTATAGCTCGTTATTTTTTAAGCGGGACTATGAAATTATAAAATCTCGTCTGCGTGCTAGGCATACGAAAGATATCAATCCCTCTAAGTTTACCTTAAAATGGTTCCAGCTATACGACACGTAAACGTGTAACCTTCTTGGAGGTGCCACGGCAGGTTTTAATATTTCCAACTCAAATTTAGTAACCTGGCCTTGATAAAATACCACTTCTCATTACTGTAGCAAATGCATCATGAGAGCTTTAGATTATAAGGCCAAACCCGGCTCTCCCTTTTCCATTAAATGAAATTTTTTCTGTCAGTGCGGCACTTATAAAATAAATCTCCATAATAAATTTAAAATACTTCCAGAGATATGTATTAAGAAATTGTTAGTATGTATGGGAGGCGACATGCCTCTTGTTTTAATAACTCACATTTTTTCCATGAGCAATTGATACATTTTGTATACACAACTCCATACCAAGTTCCAGTATTCTTCCAAAAACACTTCCAGGGATATGTAGCAAGAAAAAGTCAATTTGTACAGGAAATGCCACGCCCCTTTTTCTTATAACCCTAATCTTCTTCCATGAATTTAGAATTGATTTTACATACCCCAGTACCAAGTCCCAATACTCTACCATGAACACCTCTAGAGATATGCAGTATAAAAAAGTAAATTTGTACGGGAGGTACCATGTCCCCTTTTCGCATAACGCAATAAACACCTCCAGAGATATGCAGCCTAGAAAAATCAATTTGCATGGGAGTTGCCACACAATCTTTTCCAATAACTCTCATTTTTCTCTATGAGTATGGTATAAGTGTCACATACATACATACATATGGATTTCCATGCGAAGCTTGAGTACTTTACCCCAAACATTTGAAGAGATATGCAATATTAAACTTTCAGTCGACATGGGAGGTGCTACGCCGCTTTTCCAAAAACGTAAATTTTTCTCCGTGAATATAAATATGATTTCCCACAGTGTTGGCAAAATGTTAATCTGATTAACGATTAAAATGTTAATCGCGTTTGACGATTAAAATTAATTAGTCGTAATCAACTGTACGATTAATGATTAAATTTTTTTAATCGTTAATCGCTGGCTGCGAAATCCAGTTAAAAATAAAATATGATTAAGTTGTCTAGTTTGTCCGAATTTGAAACCTAACACCAGTTATAGTAATTATTTTGTGTTTTACGCTTATAAAAAGCACATAATATAAAACAATTATAATTATTGTTATTAGTAATACATAAACTGGGAACTTTTACGAACCTGGTTGGTAAAACGTTTGTTGGTATAGATTTTAATGAAAATGCACACCAAATTGCTCAGATTGATGACGAAACCCGACTTAGCCATACCGGATTAACTTGCTTTGTGTGCACAGGAGAATTCCAGCATAAATTAACTAATCACCAAACCTACTTGATCAAATAAAAAGTTAATGATTAAAAATTAATTTTTTTAATTGCGGTTATGGTTAACTGTTTAGTCTGATTAAAATTAATCATGATTAACTCTAATCAGACTGAATTTAATCGCATTAACTAATTGATTAAAAAATCAATCGATTAATGCCAACATTGATTTCACATACATATCTCTGTACCAAGTTCCAGTTCTCTCCCACAAATACTTCCAGAGATATGTATGTAATGTGAAAACTCCAATTTGTATGGGAGGGGCCTTGAGTTATCGGACTTACTTTCAGTCTAAGACCATCTTTGCGAAATCCGTAGTAAGTGTACCAAATTAAACGACTCGCCGGCGAACTCGCCGTCGGATGCAGCCCCCCCCCCCCCTTCCCCTGCAGACCGCAAAAACGATATACATACCAGCGAACTACAAAACGGTGCTCAAAATTTAACCAAATTAGAAATAAAAGTAAAAGTACAGTTGTATACCAAATTAAAAAAAAAACTTCATACCCACAAATTTTATTTTTTATTAATAACGCCAATAGAGTAAACTGTACTTTTATAAACAAAAATATAAAAAATAACAAAAAATATCGTCGTTTAAAGTACAAAACCGCGTATCGTCATTCTGCAAAACCGCGTAACTGGCATTGGCTGCCAAAAATTGTATTTGCTCACACAAGTTCTTGGTTCAATCCTTATACATTCGTCCTGAAATATACTAGACAGAAATGCGATTGCTTTTCAAAAAAGAGAACCATTTTGAAATAAGAGTTTTTTACTCTCTAGAAAATAATTTATGCAACCTCACATACGCGGTTTTGCATTATCTTGATACGCGGTTTTGCATTTTGTTTATACGGGGTTTTGTACTTTAAACGACGATATGAATACTTACGAATGATGATGATGAATGATTATGAATACTGAAAAAAAGATGTAGGCGTCTTAATTTTCTGAATACAAGTGTACATTGTGGATTCCATATTCTGTCATAATAAAAAATTGTCATAACAAAAACGGTTTACTATCCAAATGAATGACTTTTATTTATACTTAGGTATATACAAATGTGGGCGTGGAACCCAGACCGAAGGTTCCTCAAAAAACTTGAGGGTTCGAGGAAACGGATTCGTTTCGAGTTCACCCAAACGACTTCACCAGACCAACGTCGCAACGACTTCGATTCGATGAGAAAAAACGACGTCGGAACGACGTTGAATTTTGTATGTCAAAAACGACTTCGTTTCGAGTTAACCAAAACCACTTCGCAAGAGCGACGTCGCAACAACGTCGTTTTCGCCCTGTGACAAATTGGGATATATGTAAGTAAAGTTTAAAGTCAAAAAATTAGTTGGCTTAATTTAGCTTACTGAAAAAGGAAAGGTAATTTTTCCCAGTATATAGTGGCCGAATAAGCTAGAAAAAAGCCTCAGCCTAGCGCCTTCGTCTTAATATAGAAAACTTAAAAATAAACATGAAATATTCGTTTGAATTTACATAATAACTCAATATCAATGTTGAGTGAATAAGCTTCAGTATTTACTGATTTATCGCAGTTTATGTATTTCTGCAAACTGCCGTTACATGGGAGGTGGGCGGGGCCGCTAAGACAAAATCCGGGCCCGATACTAAATATATGTCGGGCCCCCTTCCTACTAGAAGTTTACGCCGACAGGCTTTGCGGCGGCGGCGTGGTCAACTTTAAAAAGAATCGGCGGAGGCGGCGAAGCCGGCGCGTCTGGATACGCCGGCACCTGCCCATAAGGTAGATTCAAAAGAGCCATGAGCTACTAAACTTATCATGTCATCTAGTCAGGGTTAGGCATTCGCCATGCCAATTCAGATTATAATTTTACTTAATTCATTCTTGAATTAGTTTTAAATTTAAATATTTTTACTTTCTTCTTGAATTAAAATGTTGAGGGCCTGGCGATCAGAAGAAGGTCTGAGGTACACCTCGTACCTACATACATACATACATGTTAGAGGTTTACGACGCCGAGCGACGCCGCCGCCGTTTGTTGTCATTTCTCGCGCCGATGTTTCCATGACTCGTAGGCGGCGGCGGCGGCGGCTTTCGGCGCGTGTGGTTTAATGTACAAAATATTCATGATATACAGTGGTCGAAAAAATTATAACCGCACCACATATTGATATGTATTAACAATTTGTTTTTGTCATTTAATTTTTGTAATTTTTTTATAAAATTATGGTTAATTCTTTAATAAATTTCGTACAATACAAAAAAAAATTAACAAATTTTCTTAAAAATTTCGAGGTTTTTAATTAGATTTCGTCGAAAGATTTTGAGTATGCAGTTTTGTAGTCCATTGAATTCTAATAGAATGAAGTGCATGTTTTAAATGACTAAAAATTACTGTTAATTTTTTTGAATTTGGTTTGTCCCATTTGCTTCTATATAACGAATAAACACAATTTATTTTTATATGGAAGAGAACCGTAAAATCTTCGACAAAAAAGAATCGAAAAAATCAAGGGTAATTATAAGCTATTTGGAACGTGTACTTTATTCTCCTAGAATTCATTGGACTACGGAACTAATTAGAAAGCTCGAAATTTTTGTTGAATATTTTTTTTTTTTAATATTGGATCTGGGATTTACAAGCGTTTTGTTAAATAATGGACCATATTTTTATTTAAAAAAATGAGTAAAATTGAATAATAAAAAGAATATATATATTAAAACTTGTCTACATATGGTACACTGGAATATATCGTACACTTGCATCCAAAATCGGAAGGGCTACCAATTAACGCAATTCGATCCTCATAAACATATTCCGATGGGGGAGGGTTAATTTTGCTAACCATTTTAAAGTTATTGACAGAAAATAATCTTTTATAACGATAAGTTGTTGTTAAGGATTCCACTTAACCAATTAACAACATTGCTCACTCTGGCAGCACAATCTTTGCATATTCTTTCATTTATCTTCATACTCATTGCTCTCAGCAGCTTGAATACCGAATTCACTCCAACTGTGCTTTGAATATGAATCTTTGTTGTAATTGAATTTGAAAACGGTTGAGCTCTCTTATGTACAAAGGTATATATGCACCTACTTCAGGTGACCGTTGTTCAGTTTGTTTTTCTTTTGTTCTTGACATAGCATCTTCGGTGACATGCGGTCTTAAGGAAAGTTCGCGAATATATTATAATTTACCATACTACATTAAAATAAAGATTCAATCGTTACGCTATCAAATATTGGTTTTAATTGTGGAAACGCCACATATGCTGCTTTAGTTTGATTTTCATAAATTGCCGATCTACAGTCCACAACAGTTGTTTATTTTGTTATTAAAAATAAACAATGATTGCGAACTGAAACGAGAATATGCAAAATGTGGTGTACTGTAATTTTGGAGTGAAATGTTTCTGGCTATTTTGAAACACAATTATGACCGTAGAGTTATTTGGTATAAATTATTTATTATTTTTTACATTAAAGTAGGCGTCTGTTTTAGCAGTATTTTGCGAAATTGAAAACAAGGATTGGTTTTCTCTATTCTTTGGTATGTGGCTAATGGCCAGATGCGCCGGCGCTACTTGAGACGCCGGCGGCGGCGGCGTGGCTCGGCGGGGTAAACCTCTACTTCCTACTCGCGAACAATTTTTGGTGTAAAATTGTATATTGAAATTTATCAACTTAGCAAAAGAAGTTTATCTTTCAACTTAATTTGCCGAAAAATCCGGACGCCTGGAAACCCCGGGCCCGGGGGAAACACTCCCGACCAACCCCCTCTCTTCGGGGCTGGAGATAGGCGTGGCCGAGAATATATTGTTAACAAAGCGCCCTTCGGCAGGCAATGGCAAACCGCCGAGTGTATTTCTGCTATGCAACAGCTTTTCGTAAAATCCATTTGCCGTTCGGAGATGGCGTAAAAGTGTGGGTCTATTTATGAAGGAATATCAAGACGCACACCACAAATTGGACCAGAAGCTCCAATGAGTTGCAGGTTCGCCAAAGAGACAGTAAAGTGTGGAGATGGTGTTAAATGCATCGCTATAACAAGCCATGGGATTATTAACTAAATACGCGCCAGTTCATATGCGACATATGTACTTTTACTACTTAATATTTAAATTTAACATATGTATATACATACATATATACATAGCATATGGATGTACATAACAGAAAATACCAAATACGCACACACATTTTTACTTATGCATTTACGCGTAAGCACTCACCGTTATCTCGCCAAGGGTTGCTGAAGAGGTCGCGAATATTGTACTAAGTATTGTCTCAATTTGGTTTTCGTTAATGCATATTGCGGTTCTTTACACTCTGGCTGTTGTTGTTTTCAGAATTTGTACATATGTACATGTAAGTTACCTATGGCCAAGGGCGTAGCCAGTTGGGACAGGCGGAAAAAGTAGCAACCTCCCCCACAGCTTACAAAACGAAGTCGCATTAAAAGAAATTTATAATAACAAGAAGTATAAGTTCGGGCAAAACCGAATTTTATATACCCGGCGCAGGCATCAACTATCATCGTTCCAAGTTTCTAAGTTTCTTTAAACTACCTAAAAGTCTTATTTATTGTTAAGAGATTGTTGTAAGCATGATAAAAACATTACAAGGTAAAATCATTGAGAGTCAGTCTGACGTTTGCCAGCAATATAATTTTAAAATTCGAACTCAAGCCCGCACACACATTCTCATTTTTAATCTCAAACAACAACAATTGTGAACAATTTCATTTTTTATTTTCAATTTTATATGATTTTAAAATGTTTGCAAACGTCAGAAAAAAATCATGGCCGACGAATTGAGAGAATGATTTTACCTTCTAATGTTTTTATCATGGTTGTAAGTATGAACTTGGAGTGAATGAACGTCCTCAGTTATTGAAATATCGGAGTTTTCGAATATTCGAAAATTACCATTATACCGGAAACCGGTGCAATTTTAGTCCGATTTGAATAATTTTCAACGAATTGCTTTCGTACCAATGCACCGAGTTTGGTAGAAATTGATAAATCGATTAACGAGATACACATTTTTGGTCATAAGTGGGCACAGCCACGCCCAAAATCCAAAAATTTATAATAATCTAATTTTCTGCTCAGTGGTCATTGCAATAATCGATTTTGAGTCAATTAGCTCCTAATTTATCGCAATTTCCGTGTTTCTCTAAATTACCGTTATATGGGAGGTGGGCGTGGCTATTGCCCGATTTCAAATATTTTCAACAAATTTCTTAGCTAGGTCCTAGCAAGGCTCGTACCGAGTGTGGTAAGGATTGGTGAAGCGGCTACAAAGATACAGTATTTCATCATAAGTAGGTGGAGGCACGCCCCTTTTCCAAAAATTTCATAATAGATTAGTTTGCACCAAAATTATTCTTTACATAATAATTTTCAACAATTTGGATCCACTATTTACTGAAATATCATAGTTTTTGCATTTTTCGAAAATACCGTTATATGAGAAGAGGGCGTGGTTACAGTCCGACACGGACAGACGGACGGACAGACAGACATGGCTTAATCGATTTGTCTTTTCATTCTGATCATTTATATATACATTTGTCTATATCTATCTCGATTCCTTTAGGCTGTTAGGAGGGCCAGAGTTTGACATCGTTCACAGCCACACGAAAAAAAGTGTCATGTATTTGTGACAGGTATACCCTACCCTTATGTGCTTCGGCGCCCTGAACACGAATCTGAAGTCCCTTTTGCTCCATCGCGTCGGGATTTTTCCTAACCCCAAAGACATGGCGGATATTATGTGACAGGCAGGTTTTTTGAGGTTAAAAAAATCCTGAATGCCTTCAAACTTGTTTTAATGAATTGTGTTCCTTTAAATGACTTTTATAATTATAGAGCTTTACCTGTAGATGTGAAATAACGTTTAATTTTTTGGAATATTTTTTAAATCAAATTTGGCGCTTGAACGCAATCCGTGTTCTCTAGTAATACGGGTATAGAAAGAAAAAGTCTCACTTCGGTCGCGCGTGGGATCCACCCATAACTTTTTTCATCGCAAACCAAGCGCAAACCCCGTTCCTGGGGAGTGTTTGAAGATACAAGGCCCGCTTGTAGCCGAATCTAAAACTGAACAGAAGCCGCTGACTTTATTGAGCCCTTAAACCGAATAAGTCGGAGTGACCCCACCGAAGTCTCGTCGCTTTCTATCGTGAACCAGGACTTCCATCTCGCACATGGGTTGTCCGCACTGCTCTTAATGCACGAAAGGGGGCGCAAGAGTCGGGATTGAGTATTATGGAGCAACTGTAACTTCATACCCAGAAGAGCGACAATAAGGATAGGAAATACTTCGTGGACTAATGAATACTTCGAGATTATTGAGAAGAAAATAATTGAAGAGTTTGCTCAAAAACCGAAGCGTTGTTACTAGCATAAAAATGCTTGAAAAAGCAGTTAAATTTTTTTTTTTATTGATATATGTATTAACTTCCCCCTATTTACCTATGACCCTGTCTTCGAGTTGCCGTTGATTCTGCCGACACTAAATACTGCTCACATTGCGTTTTGTTGCTTTTGTTGTGCAATTACAATTCCGTTTGCATTATCCTCAAAACAGCTCATAACACAATCATAATTGTATACTCATACACATATGACCATATTTGCACATACATATATATGTATATACATATATTTGAATTTGGTTGCTGGAAACTCTCATACTCTCACATTTCCGGAGGTTAATACTTGTACTTTCGTTTGAATGTAGGCCACACTTAGGGGTGGCTACCGGGTGATAGATGTTGGCATATCACTGGCAATAGGACAAAATCACTGCCTGGATATGTGAATGTTTGGATGTTTTATTGGATAAATTGTTCGTGTATTGCATCTTGTTTGCTTTGCGCTGATCTTTACTTTGGCCTGCACCGGAAGTTCGTTGAAAGCTGCAATCATTCAAATGCGAATTTACAGATTTTATGAGGGTATTTTTAAATGCTTTAGGTATGTAAACGCTTACTAGTATGTTGAAAGTATGTTGAACTGAAGAGATATACTATGCAACTTATAGCGTTTTTTTTTCTCGAAATAAATGTTGCATTTATTCTGCCCTGCGCCAGAGCTGTCAAGTTTTTGTGTTCTTTTCTCAGCATCTTCACATGCATATTGCGTACTTTTTCTTTAAAAATGTTGCACTCTGATAATGTAGCCATATCAGAAGGTTGAAGTTTTTTCGAGAAAAGAAAACGCCATTCGATGTTTAATGCTTTCCAACTTGGTCCAATGAATTTTGTCCCTTTGAATGACCTTTATTCCATTTCGTTATGATTAGTATAGCTTACATATATCTGTATATTAGGGTGCTTTTTTTGCGACTATTGTTTATTTTTTTCACTCCTACCTCGAAATTTTGTGGAAAACACCTAAAAAAACTCCCTGAAAATTTGAACTCTTAATATAAAGGTGAGGTAGTGTGGAATTTTCATAGACTATTAAGCTAAATTGTAGAAATTGTTGTTCAACTTCAAAGTAAAATATCCCAAGAAATGTTGATATTAGCGATTTGGTGTTGAAGAAGTTTTTTGTAGCAAATTGAATGTCCTACAATTTCGTCTTTATGTATTTTTTCTGTAGCTCTTGTTATTTTCGTGTTAAGGCAAAAAAAAACAGAATTTCATGAAAAAATTGGGTTTAGTGACCCGTACTACCTCGCCGGTGGGAGATAGGATTACACCGCAATGAGCACTTTTGCACGCCTTGGGCGAGTACTTAATGTTAATATTAAGGGTTCAAATTTTCAGGGAGTTTTTTTTTAGGTGTTTTCCACAAAATATCGAGGTAGGACTGAAAAAAAACAATAGTCGCAAAAAAAAGCACCCTAATATATACGTATGTAGCTATGTAATACCAAGTTCCAAAATCCCTGTCGCTTGAACCAATCCATTTTGTCCCTTCAAATACTATTTCACCATGGAAAATGTTTAAGCATGCTGCAATCACAACAGACTGCCAGTATCTTCGCATCGTCACATACATACGATATAGTAGTACTCGTCACTTAAAAAGGCATTTTGCGGATTATGACATAAGTGAACGTATTCAGCTTATACTACCTGACATACCACGTAATTTTCTTTCGTACCGTTTTCGAGCCGTAAACGGATGTTACGATTCGAGCCCAGAATTTTAAGGATTGTACCATTAGAGGAGGGCTTTCTTCCACTTAGATATGTATGCATGGTTTTGGGACTGAAGTTGTAGAGGTTAAATTCATTTATGTAACCGATTAGGATTTAAAACACACTAGCCGTCAGACTGCTATGTTTGAAGCTCCTTATAATGATTATGGAACCTTTAGTGATAAAACAGTCACGAAGTTTCTTCTCCTTGATTAAAACCTGAGCGATTTGCAGAGTACAAGACTGCACGTCAAAAGTTTTTACATCTTGCTAGCTGGCACCGAATAGAAAAGCCAAGAGAGGCCAAGTTTTTTTGCAACTAGCTTTTCAGCACAAGAGAGCCCTTCCTCTTCCTCTGCTACCAATAGTGGGTACCACGATTGAGAGAATACAAAGGTTTCGCCGATTTCGGACCACTATTCCTCTCTTAACGAATTTGACAGAATCGTTGTTTGCATGACGTCACACTTGTGCAACTTGTTTACGTTTTCCTTGCAACATTTTTTCTCCTTCTTCCATTCTTGCTCACGTTTTGGCATTTCTCTCTCGCAATTGCACCAGTGTGACGTCACACAAAAGTTATTCTCAAAAATCCTCTCTGATCGGCGCAATCTTGTATTCTATCATTCTTGATTGGGTGCCATATTGAATATGTTGGGGCTTGAGAGTTTATGTCATAAGAAGAAATACACTCTTCTTCTTGTTTTCGCTCTCTTCCTGCCCAATTTGCTTTGCTTCTTTATTCAACTTGGAAAAGGTGGAAGAAACTGCGCGGATGTTTCAACTGATGATGCAGTTGATGTCGTCAGCCGATACCAGTAGTACCCTTTAACGAAAATTTGTTTCTAATGCAGCGTTTTTACTGCATTTAAAATGCAACACTTAGCACTTTCGAACATATATTTTCGAAGAGCGTGCATGCTATACCATTTACCAAATGCACATTTACGCCAATTCGAAGTTTTATGCGTTTGACAAACAGCCATGTTCCAGTCGCTTATTCAGATCCATATCTAACACGATTAATTCGCACGGAGAAAAAATGATGCTAAAAAACCTACTCGAAAAATTAAACAACAAATTTAATACAAAAACTTGAACTGTTTTAACCATAACCGAAAATTGGTTTGGGTAATATAATTATTTGTCGATGCTATCAATAAAAATAGCTTAAAGTAATTATGAAACAAAACAAACAGAGTTGATCAAGATTTTTATCAGCATCACATAGATGTTGCAGCTAGCAACGTATACGTGAACAAGTAATTTTTAGCAAAAAAACCGACTTAAAAAAAATATATATTTATATATATTTCATGATCCAATGATCGGATCTAAACCAGTATGGGATCATCTCTGAGACACTACCTTTCCGATGCAAAAAGAATTATCGAAATCGGTTGACGTGGTCCAAAGTTATGCGGTAACATACATAAAAAAAATATATATATATATTCCGACGAACTGATAACCTACTCCTTTTTTGGAAGTCGGTTAAAAACCAGAGCTAAACGCGCTAAATGTGCTTTTACGCGTAAGCAAAAACAGCCCATAAGCGATTCAGTTTTGCATCTCGTAGCATCAAATTAAAGAAATAATAAAAAGGCATCTGAAGCTTCGATTAGTATCGAGCGACTAGGAGATAAGGAATGGACCTATTACAAAGTAACAAATCAAAGTTTTGCCGGAGACTGCGGATATTTTGATGAATTATAATATAGGTGTTCATATTATTAGACAGCAAATTAAGTTTGTTAATGGGACTGTTAGTGGCATGGTTGTTTCTGTTAAGAAAATTGCTAAATTTCATAGTTAGGTAAAACTAATGGCGTAAACGGGGTAAAGCATGCAATATGCATGTGAAGATGCTGAGAAAAGAACACAAAAACTCGACAGACCTGGCACAGGGCAGAATAAATGCAACATTATTGCGAGAAAAGAAAACCCTATAATAGACTTTTAACAAACCGTCAAAATTCCTTAAAACAACAACCCCCCCATTATCAGTATTTTTTTTTTAAGTATTTTGCTATTATTGAACCAAAGATACTTATAATTCTTCTCTTTCTTAGCTTTCATCGCAGCTGCATACAGAGCTCTGTTGTAGCTAGTGATACTGTCATTTATATACATATGTATGTATGTATGCAGATCTTTTTCTTGCTCAGCTCAGTTGTCAGTTTACCCTTTGGACTTCTTTTTGTTGACATTCAGGCATGTTCTGCCTCGGCACGATTTACAAAATCTATTTCGGAGGATTTATAACAAAGAGGGAAAAATTTGGCGCTAAATCGACGGATATAACATAAATGACGTGCTTTCAGCAGTTTCCATATGAATCATTTAATACTTTGATTACAAATATACAACGATACTTTGCAAATCGCACCGATTTGAAATCGTGCGATTTGCAGAACATGCCTGATTATTTTCCTTTTCAACTCAGTGGAACCGAAATGAACGTAGAGCACATTTCGAGCAGGAGGGGACGCACGTTTTTGCTTTAGCTTCTTTACAAAGCACCTGCGAATTTGACCCGGAGAGACGGAGACACCCAAACCAGTTTCTAGAATTTGTTTAGTGCACTCATTCGCATTATCATTAGTAAGCTGCGGTACACTAACAATATCGACAGCACAGCACGATCCAGATAATAAAGGTCGCGGAGGACCGCTAACCCTCTCTTCGTCGATTTGACAGCATCCACACAATCGCTGACGTCATAACAATACTTTTGTTACATTCACTGTTGCCAACTTCATGCTTTTCGCACCAAATTTAGTGGGTATTCAAAACGCGAAAATTTTTGGGCTTGGTGCGTTTTTGGTGCTTTTAGTTTTAGTTTGAAGCCACCAAATTTGAAAATCATAAAAAAATGGAAGCAAAATCTAAAGCGATCGTAAGTGTGGTAAGCAACTTTACAAAAATTTAAACTAAATCATGGCACAATTACAATCATAAGCGACAACAAAATATGTGGCAGCACCTTCAATCATGCCAGAAGAAATCAACCGTCGAGCAAGAAATGTTGATTTTTATTAATTTGAATCGGCATCCTTACAATAAAATTATGTATGCATATCGTCTTTTAAAGTACAAACCCGCATATCGTCATTCTGCAAAACCGCGTAACTGACATTGGCTGCCAAAAATTGGATTTGCTTACACAAGCTCTTGGCTCAATCCTTATCCATTCGTCCTGAAATATACTAGCCAGAAACGCGATTCCTTTATTAAAAAAGAGAACCATTTTGAAATATGAGTGTTCTTACGCTATAGAAAATTATTTCTACAACTTAACATACGCGGTTTGTGCTGTGCTGAAGAAATCGGCGTTAAAATTCTTTAGACTTGCGATTTCTTCATACAGCAACTGCAGTATTACCGTTGTCAAAGTGTCAAATTTACACTTTTTGGAGATCGATGCCCCCTGACACCGACTTTTTAGAAATAGGCTTATTTTGAAAATTTTCTTAAAAATCATGCGACTTTTGCCCTTTTTTCTTTGATTAAAAATTATATATACACATCGCACGTTTAATAATATAACGGAGTATTTCAAAATTACAATTTTGTGGGAAAATGCAATCGAAGTTCTATCAATTCATACACTTGGTATACAAAAAGACAGATGGAAAGACACATATCTTTGCCATGTTTGGGAAGTTTCGTTATCTGTTAGACTGAAGATATTCTACTTATAAAGCTTATTAGTTGCATAATGAAATCTACAAAAACGTAAATTTTGAGTTACGTCTCTATATTATTAAACGTGCGACATATGTATTGGAAATTTTTCTATCAAATATATTTTGTTTCTTTTTACGTGTTTAAAAATGCTTTTAGTATTTACTTTTCAAAAGCACTTGAAACTTACATCTCTGGAAAAATTTTGACCGATTTCAACCTTTTCATTATCTCAAAAATTTTCCGCAAAAATGTCCAGAAGTAGGATGAATTAATGCACCGTTATTGTAGCTTAGTATTTAACCAAGTTATTTGTGTTAAATCTATTTTCCTGGCTCTCGGTGCAAAGAAATAATGTGTGATTATTTATATATAAACTTAAGAGTCTAAACTTCGTTATAATAATTGTTATCTACTGATGTTGCTTTTTTGTGACTGAATCGTTATATTGGAGTAAGTACTTTTTTAATTGCAATTTTGTTTTCATAATAAATGCAAAATATGCATATTGCGTCTTTGTAATATATCCCTCATCAATAGTTTTTTTATTTTAAGAGACCAAAATATTTTTGACAGAAAATGATGACATCCATAAGCAATTTATTAAAAAAAATAAATGGGAACACTCATGGATGAAATAAAGTCGACTCTAATGTTAGAAGCACCTTTTTTGACAGATTGAAAATTATGTCCAGAAGCTATAACTAACCTAGAGTCGATTTTATTTCGACTATGAATATGCCCCAATAAGTCTCGAAAGGTAAAATGATAAAAGTCCATATATACATGGTATAAAAGATTTGAATTACTTGAATACACCTTTTTCGACTGTTACTACGTTTATACGTAAGCTATTTGGAAATAAAAATAATTTGCAAGTACCTAACTCACTGTTTATTCGATGGTGAAAAATTCTATTTTAATATTGCCTGATTATAAAAAGGCAATAATATGACCATCGAAAACGAAAATAAAGTTAAAAATGGCAACGTCTTGATTATAAAAAGGCAATAAGATGACCATCGAAAAAGAAAATAAACCTAAGAATGGCGGTGTCTTGCGCTTATTTGCAAATAGTA
The DNA here is from genome assembly GCF_001687245.7 of Rhagoletis zephyria. Classification (NCBI taxonomy): domain Eukaryota; kingdom Metazoa; phylum Arthropoda; class Insecta; order Diptera; family Tephritidae; genus Rhagoletis; species Rhagoletis zephyria. The sequence goes on from NW_016157462.1 coordinate 250,717, forward strand.
ACACTAATCAATACTTATTTGCGTGATTTAGTTATTTGAAAATAAAAAACTAACTCAGCGTTTATACGGCAAAGTTTACCATTTTGCAAATTGTTGTTTGCAAATAATGCGTGCGTATAAACGTAGTATGTGACACGTTTTTTGCGACTTTGGAAAAATTTTCAGCGGTAACACTGAGCAACTGCAGTGTTATTTGCTTTGGTAATCAGTGTTGCCATTTTAGCCGTTTTCCGGCTAGATTTAGCCGGTTGCGATAGAAAACAGCTGGAGAAATTTCGATTTAGCCGGCAGCCGATTTGTTAGCCGTTTTTAGCTGATTTTGCTATTTGCCTTGTTTTCTTAAAATTCAAATATATATGTTTCCATTTTTGACTAAGCGATCCAAAATCTGTTACAGATGCCTACTAGCCTTATCGCGGAGAAAATTTTCATGTCAGGCAGGGTTATACAAAATTGGGCCGATTTCGCTTATTTTTATTTTAAACGAATATGTATATATTTTTTCTAAAGAAGGCTGTAGTCGTTTGTGTTTGGATATAGTGCCAACACATAGAATAAATATTACAAGTATTGTGTTCCCAGATAGCGCATATTCAATTATGCCTTAATTACAAAACATCATTGTTGCACACGCTTAAAGGTTTAAGGTAAGGGAAAAATTGATATTTTCAAGCACAATGTACACATATGTATTTTTTTAAACAAACGTTTTTGCTGAGAACTCGTTATGGGTTACTGTTCGCCGCACCAAAATATAAATAATTTATTCTTCGGCGTATAGCGCACCCGATAGTCACCATCTAATAATTTTTCTAGAGCGTACGGCAACACCAAAACTGCATGGAAGGTCTGCCATTTTGGCGATAGCTGTGTTCCTTGCGGACAGCTGTCGTTGGTTGTCACTAGCTCCTGCAGGTTCGTTTGGTTATTTTTGTTTGTTAAGAAACACTTTCCAGCGGAGGCTAGTGATAGTTTGTGACTGTAGTCTGTAACTGCCCGTCCTTACAGCATGCAATTTATAACTTGACACATAGGCTAGAATGTGAGCACCATATATACCAGTGCTTATATCTTGGCATCTATTGCGGTAACTTACTGGTTTGACAGCTACGTTTTCCTTGCACACAAAACTTTCGGGCGGCAACATTATCCATATTTTGACATACGTGTGTTACTGAGATTGTCCAAATTTACATCTATTTTATAATTTGCAAGTAACGTAGGTTTTCTGCGGGTTTTATCAGCTTCCAATTTGATTCCCCCTCTTTATTACCGCCCCACCATATTAGGTGTATACGCATTTAGAAGTTGTCAAACCTTACCTAGCCCCATGAGCTAGGTAAAATTCTGACGAGAAATGTCAAATTTTGATTCTGATCATTCAAAAACCTCTTTTCTATCAATTGGCACGGCCCAAGAAAGCAGAAAGTGAGATGTTTCCCATTTAAACGCTTATCGCTATGTACTTGGATGTCAAATAGCCTATTTTCTAAATTCTATTTTTTTTGGCGGTTAAGCCCGGTAAAAATACTCCCGAAACGCTGATGTCAAGATATAAAAGCCCGCACAAATTTTGCCCTGATATAACTTATATCTAGTAACCAAAGAGATAGCTGAACAACAATAAGGTTTATCTTGTAAAGACGGCCAGTGAAGAAGCAAAGCTGTTGAATGGCTGCTCTCCAACCGGTTCGGATTTGTATAGCTGGGGCATGGAAACCCCGGACAGTCTCGAACATTCTTATTTTTGACATTCTCCTTTGCACTGCGGCAATTCCAAATGGGAAAATAACGGAATTGTTCCAATTGCCGCAGAGTCCGTTATTTTTCCATAATTTCCCGCATTGCAAAGCTATAAAAAATCCGCTGACAACACCACAGTCGTAAAATTTTGAATGTGACAAGTGTCGGTGCTAAACAGATGGAGCTAGTGAAGAAAAAAAACCCATAACTAACAAAAATTAATTCAATAGAAAGGTGAAACTTAATTTAAACTACAACTTCTGTGCGTGCCTAAAGGGTGTAGCTAATAACCTGTGAAAGTGAAAAGTGAGACAAATTTGTTATACAAAGGGCCAACCTACTCGGGATACAACGAAAACTAAGCGCTCGTATATTCAGCGGAAGATGCAGCGTGCCTTCTTCCTTTTATTGGGCCCGGCAAACTTGGTCGATTTGGGCGAGACGACGGTGCAGCCATCAACCAACAGAAAACAGCATCCAGGAGAGTACCAAAGCTTAGCAAAATCCTTTTTTGTACCGGCAAGACAAACACCGGCGAGTCGGTGAACCGGCACCGGTCACACAACAGCACTGGCAACGTAACCACACCGGTAAGTCAGCACCACCGGCAAGAGCACCGGTAAGTCCAAAACCGGCGAATCAACAACCGGGGTAAGCGCCAGGGTAGAACCAGCAACCGGGGTAAGCACCCGGGTAACCAGCGCGCCAGAGCGCCAACGACCGCCCAAGGAGCGGCATCTCAATAACCGCACAAAGAGCGGAACACCAGCAACCGCCTAAGGAGCGGCCATCAGCAACCGGGGTAAGCACCCGAGTCAACAAAGCGACCACCCAAGGAGCGGCACCCACTGCAACCGCCTAAGGAGCGGTACCTCAGCGACCGCATAGGGAGCGGCAACACAGCGGCTGTCAGAGCGGCACCTCAGCAACCGCCTAAGGAGCGGCACCAGCGACCGCGGAAGCGGCAAACACAACCGGGGTAAGCACCCGGGCCAACCAGCAACCGCCCAAGGAGCGGCATCTCAATAACCGCACAAAGAGCTGAACACCAGCGACCGCCTAAAAGGGTGGCACCCAACAACCGCCCACGGAGCGGCACCTCAGCAACCGGGGTAAGCACCCGGGTAACCAGCGCGCCAGAGCGCCAGCGACCGCCTAAGGAGCGGCAACTCAGCGACCACCTAGGGAGCGGCACCAGAAACCACCAACAACAACAACCAGCCAGACCACATCGGCTGCCACAGCAACGGCAACGACAGCAGCCACCAACAACAACAACATCAGCAACCGGGATAAGCACCCGGGTCAAACCAGCAGCAACAACCACAGCAGGGCCCCTATCACTGGCCTGTTACATCAACCGCCTACAACAACAGCAACAGCAGTGCCCACCAAGACCTGCTGCAACAAGGGTGAGTCCTTCGGGCCCGAAACTTAATTCAAAAAAATTACAATTTTTTTTAACGTAAAAAGTAAGCTGTAAACTATAGAGAGGAAATAAGGGAAGAAACAAGAAATTTTAGAATTAGAATTCTTGAAAAAAAAGATAAAAAAATTAAAAAAAAAAACAATCCTAAAAAATTAAATGTAAACGAAAAAGCTTAGAGGAAAGCTAATAATAAGAACAAAACGAACTTTTCACAGAAAAATTTTGTATTCACCAAGGTGTGATTGAATTTGACATCGCTCTCAGAAGAACCATACTACAAAGCCCAATAGAATTTTTTTATGAATTTTAAATCGCTTGCTTATATTGCTTTAGGCATAATAGTACCTTAAAAGAAAGCCTACCTGAGTTTTCAATCACACCTTCTTTAATACACCTGGTATATACATATACCTATATGTACATGTGAATGCCTATATACACATGTATACATGAGATATATACCTAGGTATATATGTGAAATAGAAATTAGGGTTAACGACGAAAAATATATATACACATTTAAATAAGGTGACAGGTAATAAGATCAACGGAAATAAGGTCAATTGACTTTATTTCCCACCCTGGTGCGAAATAAAGTCAATTGACATTATTACCTTTTTAAAAACGAAATAAAATCCATTGACATTATTTCTCTTTCAAGCATTAAATTTGCTTAGCTCCGCGGCGGCCCGCGACAGCGCGCCATACCGCGCGCGCCGCGCTCGCGCCCCGCGTGCCCCGCGCTCGCGCCCCGCGTGCCCCGCGCCCCCGGCGCGCACACCACGTCACGCTACGCCGCGGCCCCCCTTCTCCGTCTCCCGCCGTGCTGTAACGCAGGTAGATTTATTTTTTGTATACGTTGAAATAAAATTTTTATATATTTTAAACATCGAGGGCTTATATTCAATAATACCCCCTATCTGCACACTTTTCACAAAGATGAGATTCTGATATAAAAATCCACCTAAGCTTTAACTGTCATCAGTGATATTAATGCTACCTTATATAACGACAGGTAATAAGTCCCAGATGGTTTCTAAAATCACAAATTAGTTTTTGTGCAAATTGCAGATAGAGGGTATTAATGAATTCAAGCCCTCGATATTTCACATTTTTATATTTGTAAGTTATTAGAAGCAGGGATGCCAACTTGGCTCAAACCGTGCCATTTGTTCCTATTTTACTTCAAATGGCACTTAATTTTTCAATTTGGCACAAAATGCCAAAAATGGCACTATTGTAAAAAAATAACATTTCAATACATTTTTGTGAAATCCTTTGCGTGCACTTCTTTTTCTCAACTAAAATTTTCTAATTTATAAAGGCTTTTCAACTGGTTTATCTTATTTTATCATTGCACTTTTGTTTTGAAAATGTGGCTTTATTTTATTGCTAAATGTGAATGATTAAATGGAATGACACCTTTTTTGGCACTTTTGTTTTTCTATGTGGCACATTTTGGCACTTTTTTATCCTCAATATGGCACCTCATAACTAAGGATAGTTGGCAGCCCTGATTGGAAGATTTCTGCTGTGTTTTGGGGCAACAACTTGTCTGCAGTAAAAAAGCATATAATTTGTGTTTCAAAAGTGTGTGAAAACCAATCAATTAACTTATATGATCTCGGTTCCGATATTAAATAATCAATAATTGTTTATACCCGCATTTTGGCACATTGGCTCGTTGAATGTGCCATCTAATAAATAGTGTCGTCGTTCTCCTTAGCTGCTTTTAAATGACTGCTGGCGGAGACATAAATACAGTGTAAGAAAATTCTTTTTCTATAATTGTTTCCTTATAGAAAGGTTGGTTTCGTTTCCACCTTAGACATTCCGAATTCGTTCAAAATATGCTAATTTAAATCACAGAATTCTTTCAGTGTTCCTCCGGGGTTTTTGGACATGGACTGTTTCTTCAATTTAATAGTGTTCGCTTTATTTTTGTGCAAACGAAACATGTTTTGCAAGTTATGGATCATTTCTACACTCTATCTTCAAATATTTCTCGTATTCCAGCTGTGCGCAGGCGTTTAGTTTTTCGCATCGTGTTTTTTCATATTCATAATTTAAATTTTGTTAATAAAATCAAATGGTAGTTGTTCATGATTGTGTGTGGATTAATATCACAACACTGAGGATTTGGCAATAACCTTTTTCATCTATTAAAAAACAACACTTACGGGCCATTGTTTATTGTAAGAACAACTTTTTTTCTATGAATCGACATACTTTAAGCATTGTTGACGCTATTTCCATTTGAATGAGGAAATAGCGTCAATGACTTTGTATCAAAATTTTTGTTGACTTTATTTTGCTTTTGAAAAGGTAATAATGTCAATTGACTCTATTTCGCACCAGGGTGGGAAATAAAGTCAATTGACCTTATTTCCATTGACCTTATTACCTGTCACCTTAAATAAATAAATAAAATTAATTTAAAATTTAATTTAATTAAATCAACTTAAATTGAATTAAATTAAAATAAAATGAAATAAACTACAATTTATTAGTAGACATTTCAAATAAAATAAGTTAAAATAAAAGTTTAACGAAAAATTCAACTATAAAAAAAAAGAAAAGGAAAAAATTAAATAAATACTAAATTATAATAAAGAAATGGCCACAATAATAATATAAACAATTAAAATGAATTCGTGAAAATATAAAACGAAAACCAAAACGCAATACCAACACAAGATAGAAAAAATAGAAAATTAAAATAAAATAGATTAAATACCTTAAAACTAAAATAAAACCCGAACCTAAACTTAACTAGGCTTAACTCAGTTTACTTACCCAAATTAAATTGAATTAACTTACCTTAACATACTTATCCTAAATATACCTACTTAATTAGACTTATCTTTACTTACCGGATATACACTTACCTTAATTACTTACCTTGCTTTAGTTTTCTTATATTCTTATTTTTGGATGTTAGGAAATAGATTTAAGAATTACGCTAAGGAGATGAAGTTTTATAAATAAATTTTGTATAATTCAAATGGGAATGCTGACTTCTCTCGTTATTTAAGAAGGCATGTAAGGACTTTAATAATGGGGCTACTGATATTAGGGTGCGCCAGTAGCCATGGTGAGGGTGGGTGGGCCAGCACCCGGCACCACAATACCAGCGGTGGTGCCTCATATTCGGCCTTAGTTTTTTTTTGTGTTTTTGGTTCATTTCTTATTTCAGTTTTAGTTTGGATTCTGCTTTCTGTTGATTTTTCAGTTTATTTTAAACATTGAATTTAACGTTTTCTTTCAGCTTTTTTGTTTGTACCAACGGATTTTTTTTTATTTTTGAATTGTTGTGTGTTCGTCCGTTGGGATGTTTGACAGGCATGACTTCTCTGCTATGGCGCAGGGAACAGTAGTGAGGCAAGAACCCCGCCCAGCCGACATGACTAGCCACAGTGCACCCCATTGTGTCATGCCGCCTGCACTCACTGCTGCTCCCAATGTATGCGTTCCGTAACAAACTTATTTAAATTCCAAAAAACGAAGGCCAACTTGAATTAAAAAAAGAACCAACACTGAAATGCGACAAAATGAAAATAAAAGAGCACGAATTTCTATGTAAAGCAAAACTCTCTGGGAAGACAATGGGCCTTATGCATAAAAAGTGAGCTTAAGCTCAGACTCAATTTTTGCAGTGAAGGGGTGAGCTCAAGCCCAAGAATTTGTACTGAAAATCGAGTCGGAGCTTAAGCTCACTTTTTATGCATGAGGCCCAATAGGTTTGTTCGTCGAAAATCCAGCGAGAATTATCACTCAAAATATCAGATGGTAAGAAAAGATGCTCCCAAATTCTCTCTCAAGTAGAGAAACTTACGAATTTCTGCCCGAACGCAAATTTGCAGGAACTTGTAAGTTTCCCTGCCAGCTAGTGTCCACGGTTGCATTTCAAACCTAAGACATTTGTATAGAATTTTTAAAAGTCTTTCAGAGGACCAAAAAAACAAGACCTACAAATATATTTCTTGTAGTCTCACTTATTTCAACATTCGTATAAATTTCTTTGTCGTAGTAACTGTCCGGTTCTCTATATCGACTTTGGTTGAGATTGCATTCCGATTACGAATACAGCTTTTTTCAGCCGAGTACCTTTCAAATCATTGGAATTAACTAAATTAAGTAAGTAAACAAGTATTTACTTACATTTTGCATTTTAAAATCGCCCAAGATTGTAAATATTTAAATTTAACGAACTTTTGTATTCAAACTAGCTTTCACCTGCGGGTTTCACCCCACGCCAGAAGGAATTAAAGGAGTCATGTGACTTGCAGTTCCGAAGTTATGACTGACTAAAACTGACTGACGCTTATGTTATCTGACACGCCTGCTTTTACAAACTGATTTATATATACATACCTACCTTAAGATAAGCATCTACCATGGATATGTTTGCATACCAAATTTCAAGTTAAAAATTCGCATCGTCATTGTGATGCGCCGGACATACTCTATGTAACCCTTACCTGGGCATTCGCAGTCCTCCTGTTCGATGTCCATTTCGCCCCGGCTCGTCATAGCTGTCATCGGACACCTCGATCGGCGTGGGCGCCCTTATTATCTCACCTAGATGCCACTCGTAGTCATCGTCGTTGCTATCGCCGTATACTTCTGTTGGCGCAAATGTGCCGCTACCCGCCTCGCTGCTGGCTACAAAACTCCGAGTCGTGTAGTCGCTTGGGTTCCATGATTCAGGACTCCAGCGCCCCTCATCACTCGCACCGCTGTTTGGGCTGTCGTGCACGTAAATCTCTGTGCTGGCCTGACTTGCGTTGTCTTCAACGCCTTCTCCTCCACCAACGCCAGTATGCTGCCTAATTTCTGCTTCCGTCAGGCGGCGCAAACGCACTTTCAAAGTGTCGTCCTTTACGCCCATCGCCTTGAAAATTTCTCCAGTTGCCCGTGTATCCATCGCTGCATTCACTTTTTGAGTAGCGGGTCCTTTTTGTGATGTCCTTTTATATTACACAGTTGGGAAACAGTTGCCTTTGCGCGACAAACTGTATATTTCCAAATTATTTGCATTTTGTTATTTTTTGGTTTATAATATTTTAGTTTGTTATTGTTTTATTCAGCTGTTGTGTTGCAATGTTGCCCACTCTCCCAAAAGGGGGATTTTTTTGCAGGGATCGATATGTCGATATCGGAGTAGTGTTGCCAGCTTGGTAAATGATGTATCCGTTTTACGATATTAATTATTATTATTATATTTGTTATTATTATTGTATTTGCTGACATCATTGTTTATTAATAGTTTTTATACATATTAATAATTGTATTGCCTTATTATGTTTGTTTTTATATTAATGCTATTAAAAATTTTTGTTTGTTTATTTCTCTTGGCATGAATTATCTCCTTTTTTCATAGTATTTTCGTGCTACAACCTCGTTCTTCTTCTTCTTCTTCTTCTTCTTCTTCTCATTCTCCCTTTTTATACCTTTCATGAGCATGAAATGGTATTATAACTTTGGTCCGATGTTTGTAAGTACCAGAACAAAAAGAGATAGACCCATGAAAATGT
>NW_016157462.1:259450-276205 GCF_001687245.7 Rhagoletis zephyria
GCTACATAAATGGAGAAGTTATAATGAAAAATCTCATATCTGAACAATCAGTTGTATGGGAGCTATATGTTATAGTGGTCCGATTCTTCCGGTTCCGACAAATGATTAATACATTATAAAAATACACCCACCTACCAAATTTGATCCGGATATCTCGAAAACTGAGAGACTAGATTGCATACAAACAGACAGACAGACGGACAGACGGACATGGCTAAATCAACTCAGCTCGACGTTCTGATCATATAAGTATCATATAAAGTATATCTTCCATACCTCTGATTGTTTAGATGCGATTTTTTATATAAGTATGTAACTCCTCTATCGATGTATGCAGATGTATTCAAAAGCAGTAATCTGTCAAAGTAAAATTTGCAGATGTTCATGAAAGGTATGAAGCCTTCGGCATAGCCGAAGACAGCGCTGCTCTTACTTGTTTTCTTTTAAACTCCTTCTACTTTCCTTTAAACTGCTTCTTATTCTTTATTTTAAACTCCCTCTTCTTCTTCCCTATTTTTCTCTTATATTTTCTCTTCTTCTTCTCTCCCCTTAGGGTCTCCTTTTCATGGCAATCGCTCCCCTATTTGGCAATTGCCGAGTTATCACATTTCTGTCTATGACCGAAATTTACCTATTCTTCGCCTTGCGTCGAATTAGGCTCAGGTGCATGCCGGGGGAGGATTTTTGGTGACTCTGCCGTGTCGGCCTCTTTATCGCCGTAAAATGGCTTCAGCTCACTCAGATGTGCTGTTCTCCTCTTACCGTTGTGTACCTTGTCTAATTCGACGATTACTGGCGAAACGAAGTTCGTCACTCGGTACGGCCAAGCATACTTCGGTGCAAGTTTTGCCGCGAAGTTTTCCATCGCCTTCGATAGGTGATGCTCCTTCACCAGCACTCGGTCACCTACCCCTGGTTGCCATTTCCTACTGCGCAAGTTGTAATGACGCGCTTGCTCGATCGACGCTGTCTGCTGATTTCGCCTTACCATCTCAAATATCTCTCGCATTTTCGTTGCCTTCGCCTCTGGTGTCGTCGTCGTTTGGCCGGTACTGAAAGTTTGTTCGTCGTAGAGGGCTTTTGGTACTCGCGGCTCGCGTCCTGGTACTAAGAAGGCAGGACTGTAGCCGGTGGCTTCGCAAATACTGGTATTAAGCGCTAGTGTCATTTCGGGTAGTAAGTCGTCCCAATTTCGCTGTTATTTTCAGGTAAACTGTGCCAGCATTCTCTTTATGATGCGGTTTGCCCTCTCCGTCGGATTTTCTTGTGGCGTGTATGGTGCGGTGAGTTGATGCTTAACCCCGCACTCTCGTAGTAGCCGTTTGAACTCTCTGCTGTTGAACTGTGNCATATGTACTTCAAATTTCAATACAAATACAAATACAAATACAAATATATAAATAACAATTCATTTAATATGTATATTCACTTATAATAATTATCAAAATTCAACAATAAGTATATATATGTATATAAAAATGAAATTCAAATTGTGGANATACTGGTATTAAGCGCTAGTGTCATTTCGGGTAGTAAGTCGTCCCAATTTCGCTGTTATTTTCAGGTAAACTGTGCCAGCATTCTCTTTATGATGCGGTTTGCCCTCTCCGTCGGATTTTCTTGTGGCGTGTATGGTGCGGTGAGTTGATGCTTAACCCCGCACTCTCGTAGTAGCCGTTTGAACTCTCTGCTGTTGAACTGTGTTCCATTGTCAGTTATTACAATTTTCGGGATTCCAAATCTAGCGAGTACGCGTTCTCGAAACGCTTTGTTGAGGCCTTCAGCTGTCGCCTTCCGTAGAGGCACAATTTCTACCCNTAATATGTATATTCACTTATAATAATTATCAAAATTCAACAATAAGTATATATATGTATATAAAAATGAAATTCAAATTGTGGAGGCCCTTAGTGATGGACTTGTGGTCTTCACACATTCTATAGGGAATACTCCAAAATAACAGAAACTTCACTTTATTTTTGTAAAATAAAAATCACCGTTATACAGCAATCAAACAAAGTTACACTTTCAAACCGTTATTGACACGTTGTTTGCGCAACCGGTTNCTTCCGTAGAGGCACAATTTCTACCCTTTTGGAAAACTTGTCGATAAAGATTAGTATGGTTGTGTTTCCGTGCTTTGATCGTGGCAATGGTCCCACAAAGTCTGCGCATACTGTGGCCCAAGGTTCTTCTGCGATCTGGGTTAGCATCTTTCNTTCAAGGAACATTTTTAGTGGGAAACAAAAATATAAGTGAGAACCTATGTCCTAATTAAAAAAAGTGACTTTTTACCATTTGTTTGCAAAACAAACTGACTTATTNATTTCTGTTGGCTGGGCTTGTAAATCTGGCAGGTAGTACACTGTTGGACATACCTCTTTATGTCCCTGCACATTCCGGGCCAGTAGTAACGTGCCGTCGCTCTCGATATCGTCTTGCGGATGCCCATGTGTCCTGCGCTTGGACTATCGTGAACTTNCAATTTTCTGATTTTCATTTACGAATTAATGTAAGCTTTTACAATTTTGTTAAATTTCGGCAAACAAAATGGAAATAGAAATGGATAAACTGGGATGTAATGAGTTGATTTAAATTTACTTAAACCGCCGTTTTTAGCCGTTTTCAAGAAAAACAGTTTTTTCTGGGCTATTATGCTATTACAAAAGGCGAGATGTTTGTAGTTTGCTTGATATTTGCGAAAGTTTCATGAAACTCTTAGAAGAAAAAAACGCGCCTTTTTTGCAATTATTTACCAAACAAAAACGAAAATTATGGAATTATTATCCCGCTTCTTACTGATGAAGTTGTTTTAGAAATCAAAGCCAACTGTGGCGACCAGCAGCCGGATTCTAACTTTCGTTATCGCTAAAATGCGAAAGCTAACATTTTATCCGAATTTTTGGCTATCCCCAAAAATTGCGGTTCTGTCCTCCCTTTCGCCTAAATTTTAGTATTTTACCCGGCCGCAAGTGGCGCTGTACAACAACAGCAGCTATCAAAATTTGATTGCATTTTAATGGTGGTAAATAGTCCATTTTAATGGTGATAAATAGTGGAAATGGAAGTATGTGATAGCAAAAAAAACACCAGCCTCAATTTGGATTACATTTCATCTCCTGTAGCATAGCTATGTTACAAAGACACTCGCGTCGATTCACGTCAGGTTCGTGGTCATTTGAAGGTCAAGTAGGGAAAACTTGATTGAATAAACCTGAAAATTCAATAAAATTCATCGGAATTTGACCTTGGGATGACCTTGGCATGACCTCCAGATGACCTTGAGGAATCAAGGGACCTCCATACTCGGTTTCAGTGACAACAAAAACAATCTTTTTTTTTTTAATTTTTATTGAATAAATTTTATGTCCTATTTGACTTTCAAGTGACCTCGAAGCTGACATTATGGTGGTCAACGGATCTCGGATTCGGGTTCAGCGAATGTAAAACCTTATGTATATCAATTTTCAGGTTTATTCAATGAATTTTTCCCTACTTGACCTTCAACTGACCACGAACCTGACGTGATGGAGACTAACGGACTTCGGATTCGCGTTCAGCGTGTCGAATAACATAGGGATTTATAGGTTTGGTTTAATATGCATAAGATTTTTTTTTGTAAACCTGTGCTATTGATGAGCAGCCTTAGCAAAAAGGCAAATCCTTGAGAGAATCTACGGATTGCAATTTCGAAATTTGTAGCTCAAGGTGAATAGGGCTTTGAACATTCTTTTCGTAAACTAGTTTCAAAAACATTCGTATTCTTATCAGGAAGTTAGCATTTGCATTCTGAATATAAATAATATCGGTTGATAATTTGGGAAAACTCTTAAGTAAAAATGAAGTGTGAAGACTAACTGCTTTAGGAATCTCTCCTCAAGGCATATCTGCGAGACATGTAGTAAATATATATATTTTTTTAATTCCTAGATGAAACCATTTATGTACATATGACCATACTTATTTTATTTATGTAGCTTAACCCCCTCCGGGTTGAGTATGGTAAGAAAATAACTTGTTTCAAAACCAAGCTATTTGGATAATGTTTTCGAGAACTACCTAAACACATATACTCATCATTTGGACATAAAAAAGTCTGTTTTACGACAGCCAAGTCATGTTTTTACATTTTATTTACTGACTTTACACTTTTTTTAACGGTTTCCATCTTTTTACATTAAAATAATGCTATATTTTAGCTGCTATTAATTTCGCACAGAAAAAATAATCATTTGACCTAATGTGCATACCAGCTTTTTTTAAATTTTTTTATAAAAATATAGTTCACTCAACAGCAAAAAACAGCAGAATCAGTTTTTTCAATTCCATATAGAACTCGAAATTAAAGAAATACCAAAAAATTTTCAACTTTTGAATTCCATTTCTTAGAAAAATTTTGGGTTTGCAGTTTTTTATTCATTAAATTTTAGCATAATAAGGAGCAAACTTCAAGAGGGTGTTTCGCATTTTAATAATAATAATAATAATAATCCCAACGGTTTTACCCTCCATTCCCGCCCATCCGCACGAGGGGCGCAGTCAGGGATGGAATTTCAAATTGTGCTTAAAGGACTGCCAAAATTGTGCCGATAATGAGATGAAAGTACCACAACGTTAAAATTGCTTCCTTTTAAGCCTTTTTTAAAACAATATATTTTCAGAAATATTAAGTACAAAGAAATAATATAATTGTTAACTAAATGAATTACACTGTTCAGCAGTCGGCTGGGGAATTGATGAAGCCAAGGTTTTCTAAAAGTCTGGATTATATATAGAAAAGTAATTTCTTAGTTTTCTCAGGTTGGCGATTTTAGCGTTTTTTTCAATTTGAACTTGGTGGTCGCAGAGCAGCATTTCAAATGATTAAAAGTGATTAAAACGCAAATATTTATACCATCAAAAGGAATCTAAAACTGCCGTTTCATTTTTACCAAAAAGCGTTTATTTTTACCAAAAACGCCGCGGCATCTGGGTGCACTTTGTGCACATAAACATGAAGAAACCTTGTTTAGAAACGTTGTTGCACTTCCCCTACATGTTCCTCCCATATCTTTATATTAAAAAACAATGGCTCAAAATAAGTTGCAAACTCAGATTCTTCGGACCCCAAGTACGCAAAACGGTCTTTTGTATGTATAAATATTTGCATTTTAATCACTTTTAATTGTTTTAAATGAAGCACTGCGACCACCAACTTCATATTAACAAAATGGGCATAAAATCGCCAACCACCAACTTCATATTAACGAAATGGGCATAAAATCGCCAACCTGGGAAACAGATAAATTTATTTTCTACTATTTATATATACAATCCAGACTTTCAGAAAAACTTGGTTTTGGGTTCTCATAGACTTACGCTAGGCGCAGATTGCATCCGATTTCGGCCGAAGAATTTGACCGTCCGAAATGTTGCGCACACTTAACCAGATTATTTGCCGGCCGTATTTGTACACACAAATCTAGTTTTCATTACAATTTTGTAAGCAGTGAAATATTTTGATACATTTTAATTGACATACTCTAAACATATGATTTTATATGTAATTGTTTTGTTTTTGCACCCAATAACTTAATTTTTCGCAGTCCATTTGGTACTTTTTACCTGACATCGGACGAGAAAAACAAACATGTTTGAATTTATCGTCACTGACGGACGTATGAGAGAGCGCTCATATAATCACAAGTGTTTATTCATATCGCCCGCATATAGCCGATATCGGCCGAGCACAATTCGGGCGATGCCGGTTACTGCAACCGCAGCGTTAGGCTGCGTTTCACCAGATTAATTTAAGTGCAAATTGTTTTAATTTTCGAATTGTTGGCTTCACCAATCGATTTTAATTTCGTTCTAATTTTGATTTAAGTGACCTAAACTCTTCACTTAAATAAAAATGAAATCAGAATAGCCTCACTCAGAGATATTATACATTTAATCAGCTGCTATATTTTAACTCATTTAAATACAAATCTTTTTGAAATTGAAAAAAAAAAATTAATTCAGATTTAAATAAGAAATTTAATTAAAATTAATTTCCACTTAAATGAATCTGGTGAACGTAGCCTTATATAAATTCATAGTAAAATAACACAATATTCCAATTACGAAGGGGAAAGCTACATACATATATACCTATGTATGTGCAAAATAATAGCAGTGTAAGGTTTCTATCAGTTTTGACTATGCTTCTTTACATTGATTAATTTCATATAATGGCCCTTATTTTAATTTTTTAAGTGATTTTAATTTTTTCATTTCGAATTTATAATGTAATGAATGATTGTTTGTTATTTACTGGCATGTTATGATAAATTTCTATAATTTATGATTGTGCCAAAACGGAATGAATTGTGCCGAAAGTGCCTCTGTGAATGAAAGTGCCAAAAGTGGCACTATTGTGTCTACTTTTCCATCACTGGGCGCAGTCCGCATGACGTACGGAACCAATATTTTCAATTTTTGCGCCGAGTCACGAAAGGCGGAGTTTGTTAAGTGTCGAGATCTACAACTGTTCAGATACAGAAATAAACTCCTCAGCTGATTTTATGTCTTTATGTTAATAATTCATTTGTTGAGAGAGAAGAGTATCGATTTCTTAATGCTGAAAAGCGGATCTGATATACATATATAACGTGCTGGAATAAGAGTCAAAATACTGGCATAAGCAACGGAGTGGGTGGTGCAATTCAAAATTAGTTTTACAAGCGTTCGGAAATAGTGGAAAAAAGTGTCTTGATACACGAGAGGGAACATTAAGGCTAACATCAGCCAGAAAAGACGGACTTGAAATTGAGCCTGTCAGTAATTTAGCCATAACATGTAAGAAAGTCTAAGTTCGGGCGGAGCCGAACATTAAATACACGGTGCAAATAATAAATATATGTTTTTCACCTTTCCGAAAGCTACCGCTACATGGTAAGCCGGGGTGTATAAATTTTGAGTAAATTAGCGTCCTTAAATTTCGAAATATTGAAGTTTCAAGCATTTTTAAAATTTACCGTTATATGAAAAGCCGTAATTTCAGTCCGATTTCAATAATTTGGAACGTTTTGCTTTTATGTGGCAAGCACAATAACCATACCGAGTTTGGTACAAATTGGTAGAACGGTTACCGAGATACATATATGTGATCATAAGTAGGCGGTGCCACGCCCATTTTCCAAAATTTTATCATAAACGTATTCCTTGGTAAAGAATTGTTGCAAGCATGAATTTTGAATAAATTAGCTTTAATATTTACTGATTTATCGAAGATTTCGTATTTCCCTAAATTACCTTTATATGGGATGTGGGCGTGTTTATCGTCCGATTTTAAAAATTTTCGGCCATTTGGTATGTTGTACCAAGGCCAATAACTGTGCTAAGTTTCGAAGAAATCGGTGCAGCTGTTACCAAGATATACACATGTAACCATAACATGTAACAAAAATTTATAATATTCTTATTTTTCGTCTAAAAATTATTGTAAATATCAATTTTGAGTGAATAATCTTCAGTAGTTACTAAAATATCGCAGTTTTCGTATTTCTGAAAATTACCGTTATATGGGAGGTAGGCGTGGTTATTGTCCGATGTTGCCCATTTTAAATACCATCCGTCCTACGCCAGAAAGTTGCGTACCAAGTTTCGTTAAGATATCTCAATTTTTACTCGAGTTATCGTGTTCACAGACGGGCGGACGGACGGACAGCCAGTCACCGCTTAATCGATTTCTCTTTGCATTCGCAAACGTCAAGCTGTGAAGTTCTACTTATTTTGTGCCTTGATTGGTCTTTGTATTTTGCAAATTTTATTGTGCTAATTTTGAGTAAAAGTTGCTATAAAAAGTGCCTACGTGCATCCTAGTGTGTTAATAACCGAAGCTAAGTGAAAGTTTTGTGATTTTTGTGGTTTTTATTAAATTTAATTAAATTTCACTAGCTTACATCTAATCTTGCCGAGTCATTTGTTGTTATCATTGTTGTTGTTATTCCTTTGTAGTTAACTGAGATCGTTTCTATTTTTGCACATTTCTTTTTGCTCTTTTTGTTTACTTCGTTTAGTATTTCTTGTCACAGCTGTTTGCGCTGCGTTTATTAAGTGTCACAATACAGTGATACTCAAACTGTTCGCTACATATATTTTTAAGCTAAATACATCAGCTCCTAAATTGTTGTGTGTGTTGTGTTAAACTTATTTTGCTTGTCTTTTTATTAACATAAGTGTTATTAAATCTTTCAATATGAAGTGTGATCTTGATAACTGCCAAATTAAAAGCGAATCTGAACGCTACTTATCGTGCTGGCTCTGTGATGGTATTTGCCATCTAAAATGTGCTGGTTTGACAGGAAGAATTCTGGACGCTATTAATGATGGCAAAGGTCTTCGCTGGTCTTGCTTAAAGTGCAGGTCAACCGAAGTTGATCTCTTTAAGTTGTTTAGGCAAACCAGAAATGGGTTTTCTGAGGTAGGGAGAGAGTTGTCGGTACTGACCGAAAAATTTAAACATTATGAAAATGTATTTAAATCTTTTAAATGCTTAGATACCGTACAATCTATGAAGGACATTCATGTGTCAAAACGTAAGCGTCTTCATAGTCCGCCTAATGAAAGGACCGTTCCACGTCAGAACAATCTTCCGAATGACTTAATTAATCTTTCTTCTCCATGTCCACAGACAACGGAGTTATCTTCCTCAAAAGAACATATATCAAAGTCTGCTTCTAATAATAACGACCCTGCAGTATCTTCC
This sequence comes from Rhagoletis zephyria, assembly GCF_001687245.7. NCBI lineage: Eukaryota > Metazoa > Arthropoda > Insecta > Diptera > Tephritidae > Rhagoletis > Rhagoletis zephyria. The sequence continues at coordinate 268,182 of NW_016157462.1, forward strand.
CCGTCCCCCGTTGAAGTTGTGGCACCGCCATCTAATCTTCCAACGCTTACTCTACCCTCAATTAGTAACTCAGTTACTCAACCCCGTCCGCCGGTAATCGAGTCTGATACTAGGAGACTGGTTGTGGTTCCCCCAAAGAAGTCTATATTTGTATCTAGATTTTCGAGGGATACTTCTGAGGACGATATAAAGTTTTACATCACGTCCAAAGTTAAAACTGCCAACTTAAGTATCAGAAAATTTAATTTTAAATATGAAAGAAATATTTTAACCATAAAAATTATACCAAGCATTTCCCTGCGACTGACAACTGTAGGAAGGTTAATAAGTTTTAAGCGACTCGTAGAAGGTGGAAGATTATACAGAGAATCCCACCGGAAATTTTTTAAAGCAAAAATTAGGAATTGTTTTTGAATTGATTCTATCTTGTCTGAGTAAATTTGATACCTTGGATTCCAAACCACCGAAGCGTATTGCAGAATCGGTCTAACTAATGTTGTAAACAGGGTTTTAGTGATATAAGGGTCACTAAATTCTTTTGACCATCGTTTCACAAATGCATGTACACCTTTAGCCTTGTTCACTATCACATAAATGTGAAGGTTAAAATTAAGTTTAGGATCCATTGTGATACCAAGGTCCACAAAATTGTATACCTGTTCCAGGTTAAGAATGGTAGAATACAAGATTGCGCATTCCTGCGGGTGATGACGTCAAGATAGCAACGAATAGTGTAGATAAAGGAAAGAATAATTAGAGATGGAGGAGAGAAAGAGTGTTAACTGTCAAACCATGGAGGTCGCCATATTTACGTACATATAAACATCTCTGCATACATACAAACAGTTTGCTAAAATGACGTCACACGAACAGCTGATTCTGTCAAATTCGCCAAGAACAAAGTAGCGGTACTGCTGATTGCGCCACCTCTGTCTCCCTACATCGCGGTTCCAAGTTATGGTTATCTATTGTATACGAAAGTGGCTGAACAGCACATCGCGAAAAGGACATTACTTTAAATTTTTCCAGATTTAGAAGCACACGATTTACATTACACCAGTTAGCCATGCTGTTTAAGTCTGTTTGTAGCAAAGACTTCTTTGATTGATACGTACGATTTATAAGGTTTTACATAATCTGCGACATTAAAATTTTTGAAAATTTTATATCTGTAGAAATATCGTTAATAAAAAGCAAGAACGGAACCGAGCCTAGGTGGCTACCTTGCGGGACTCCTGAAGTAACATCAGTGACATCAGAAATAGTATTTTTAAAGATTACCCTTTGAGTCAAACCATGCCAACTGTGTCAACGAATTTTCATTGATTTTCTGGAAAGTGAAGACAATTGTGGGAATCTGTAGATAATTATAGAACAAAAATACACTTTGGACGGTTTTTCGAAATTGCACTTCGTTTTTGTTTTTTTTTGGTATTTTAAAAACATCGCAATTTTTGAGAGAAAAATTCGTAACTCGCGACCCATTTGATGAAATTCGATGAAATTTTTTTTGAGAGTTGCTGAAGCTTTTCCCTTTACAATAGAAAAATTTGCAGAATAAAATTCGCAAAACAATTAATTCTTTAATAACAATAATTTAAACAATTGCAATTATTTAGATCTTCTAGGCCTGCGATTGCAGTGAAATTTTGGCACAATATACGCCAAACTCTTGTTTTTAAGTTCCAAAAAGAAAAAAATGGTCTTTTCAATTTTGACAGTCGCTATCGATTTTTTTCTCACCTTTAAACCTTGAGTATTATATTCATAAGCCGTAAATAAACATTGATGTTTCAAGTTATACGTTAAATAATGTACGTACTTGTATAATTATTCATTAACTAACATAAAAATGCTATCACTCACAAAAGCTTATATGAAAATAGCTATTTACACAAGGCTTAAAGGTGAGAAAAAATCGATAGCGACTGTCAAAATTTTTTTCTTTTTGGAACTTAAAAACAAGAGTTTAGAGTATCTTGTGCCAAAATTTCACTGCAATCGCAGGCCTAGAAGATCTAAATAATTGCAATTGTTTAAATTATTGTTATTAAAGAATTAATTGTTTTGCGAATTTTATTCTGCAAATTTTTCTATTGTAAAGGGAAAAGCTTCAGCAACTCTCAAAAAAAATTTCATCGAATTTCATCAAATGGGTCGCGAGTTACGAATTTTTCTCTCAAAAATTGCGATGTTTTTAAAATACCAAAAAAAAACAAAAACGAAGTGCAATTTCGAAAAACCGTCCAAAGTGTATTTTTGTTCTATAATTATCTACAGATTCCCACAATTGTCTTCACTTTCCAGAAAATCAATGAAAATTCATTGACACAGTTGGCGTGGTTTGACTCATTTGTGATCTATCATAGAAGTATGAAGAGAGCCAACGTAGAAAATTAGGTGGAAGACCAAGAAGATCAAGTTTATAAATGAGCAACGATTGACGTACTTTGTCAAATGCTTTACTGAAGTCGATATATATAACATCCACGCTTTTGAGATATAGGTTGCCTTTGGAAAACCCATGTTGAAAGTATGAAATGATAGAGGAGATAGAATGCGTCAACTGATTTGTAATAATTGCTTTAAATAATTTAGGAATTGCAGAGAGCTTAGCTATGCCCCGATAGTTCTCCACTGAGGACCTGATACCGCTATTATGTAGCGGGGTTATGAACGATTCCTTCCATAAAGTTGAAAAGATGCCTTCTTTAAGAGACAAATTAAATAAGGCTGTTAACTGTTTTCTTCGATATTACGCATGAACTAAATCTAAATGGAAGAAAACGCATATGAATGACGCAAGCATTTTCTCAATTTTCAGTCTCAAATTGTCTTTCGCAGTGATCGGTTGTGCCTCTCTTTGAGTTAGATTTCTGGCTTACCATTTCTTGTGATTAACGTTACTACACACTTTTCTCTCATTATTTCTTATTTTTTTTATCATAATTTGACTTTGAACTAATAAAAGTAAAATAATTACATATATTTACATAAGTTCGAATTTTAACAAGGAAGTGTAATGGACGTCCCGGTCGCCCGCAAGGGCGGGGGCGCAGCCAACTGCTAATGCAGTTTGACCAAACTATTAAATTAAAAAATCCAACTCCCGGACCAAAGTTTATAATAATGAAAAGAGTTGAAAATAACAGTGAAAACTTCTCAGACTTTGATAGCAACAACACAAGCGTGAATAGAAATACCAATAACAATGAAATGTTTGTTGGACAAGAAAACAATAAAAATACATTAGAAAATGTCTCTCCTTTTCTCATAAAGAAATGCATTGACTGTACATGCGGTAGTGAAGTTAGTGAATGTATTAAACTGAATAACGGAACGCGACTAATAAAAACAAAGAATTTAGAGCAAGCCAAAAAACTTGTTACACTCACTGCTCTCAATCATAACATTTTGGTACAAATATCAGAGCACCCTACTCTGAATTACATTAAAGGTGTCATATATTCCAATGACCTTCGTGACATTGACGAGAAAGAAATTATAGAAGAACTAAAAAAAGATCTTGTGATTGATGTACAGAAAATCAAAAAAAGAGTTAACGAAAATTTAGTGGAAACGGGATTAGTTATATTAACATTCTCCTTATCCTCTCTACCTTCGTTTATCAATATTGGTTATCAGAGAACAACAGTACGACAATATATACCTCGTCCAATGCGTTGTAATAAATGCTTTGAGTTTGGTCACATCGCCAAATTCTGTCAAAAAGAGGAAATTTGCATCAACTGCAGTACTCTTTCGCATATCAGTAAAGAGTCACTTGATAAATGCAACAGAGAAACGGTTTGCATAAACTGCAAATCAACCGGTCAGCAATTTGATCACTTCGTACTTAGTAACTCATGCCCCATATTATTGAAAGAAAGAGAAATTCAAGCTATACGCACTCTGCAAAAAGTAGGTCGCAAAGTGGCCCTCAAAATCTACAACAAAATCTAAACAATACGTATGCTGCTGTAGCAGCCGGAAACAACAATAATCGTACCATTGTCTCTTATGACAACCCAACTGCAGCGGAAGTACAAGCAACTCAGAGCGTTTCTCTTAATTCACCTGTACAAAATGAAACAACAATGGTAACTACTAGTACGAATAAAGGAATTAACAATAAAAAGAAGAGAGTAACTATACTCCCGAGAAACACGTCAAAGCGCTTTAGAAGACAAGCAGCCACGACACTTAAGAAAAATAAATCAACAAAAATGTCGCAAGCAAACTTGTTGGTTGAAACAATGGGAGAGGAATTCAATATTTCTGATTCCAATTAACTAGGCAATTTTTATTCTTAGTCTATATTATTTTCTTTATATTTAATACTTTTTTCTCTTACACATGACTAATTGCAATTTAATACAATGGAATATGAGAGGTTATATGAACAATTACAATGAATTGCTAATATTGATTAAGGAGAAGTCTCCAAAAATTATAAGTTTACAGGAAACACATTTAAAATCTCTACAAAACACGCCCATACCAGTAAATTATGATTTGATTATTTCAAACAGTTCTAATGCTTTTGGTGGAGCAGCATTACTTATACACAATTCAGTACAATACATCCCAAATAAGGCAAATAATTTGTTTGATATGATTTCTGCAACAATAATTTCAAAAATTAAATTTGCTGTATTTTCTTTTTACATTTCTCCAAATAAAGCACTCAATATCATGGATCTACAAAATGCCATAGATAGTGTACGGTCTCCAAGTATTATTACCGGAGATTTCAATGGATGGCATTCCAATTGGGGTTCATACAAAAATAATAAGAGGGGAAAATGTTTTGCAAAATTTATTGATGACAACGACTTTATTTTAATGAACAACAAATCTCCAACACATTTCAGCAGTAGTCATGGCACATTCAGTCATATTGACTTAAGTTTTTGTTCAACAAGATTAGCAATTGACTCAACATGGAAGACAGCAAAATCGACATATTCAAGTGATCATTTCCCTATATTTATAGAATTATTTAAGTCTACAAATACATTTTGCTATAAAAGAATGCCAAGGTTTATTGTTAAAAAGGCTCAATGGCCAAAGTTTATCACCTTAACTGAAAAATTGGGCTCGGAGCGGCCAATTAGTTCTAATGTTAATAAAGAATGTGCAAACATTCATCGAATTATCTTGGCAGCTGCTATTCAGTCAATTCCGCAGACTAATTTGGAAAACAAACGTTTCGTTCCTTGGTGGAACGACGAATTAAACAGATTAAAAAAAGAAAAAAATAAATTGTTTTATTTGTTTAAGACCAATAGTTCGCAAACAAATGTTCTTAACTATAAGAGAGCAAACTCGCGTTACAAAAGAGCAATTAAAATAGCAAAAACTCAATCTATGCACGATTTCACCAGTCAAATAAATCCCACTTTTTCTACAACTCAGATTTGGTCTAATATAAGAACTTTTTGCGGTCTCCACAAAGCAAGAGGCATTCATTGTATAAAAGCTGTTAATCCTCAACAATCCAACATATTAGACAAATTCCTCATTGCGGAGGAATTCGCCAAAGTGTGGTCGGAAGATGCTTCAGACGATAAATTTTCAGATTCATTTTGTACAGCGAAAAGGTCCTCATTGTTAACAAATACAATAACTATTAATAAAGAAGCCTCTTTTATGGAAGGAAAAATAACTCTTGTTGAAATGGAAATGGCTTTAAAGAAACTTAAAGGAACTACTCCAGGTCAAGACAGAATCTCATACCCAATGATTGCAAATCTTCCAAAAACCGTGAAAGCTCGACTTATTAGTTTATTTAACAACATATTAGATACTTATTCTCCTCATATTTTTAAAACTAGCACTGTTATTCCAATATTAAAACCCAACTCCAACAAAATAGAAATAAATTCATATAGACCAATTTCCTTAAATTCCTGCATATCTAAGGTAATGAACAAAATCATTGCAAATCGATTATGGTGGTATTTAAATACAAAGAGACTTTTACACAACAATCAAACTGGATTCAAGAAAGGACAATCAGTAGCAAATAATCTATTATTTATAGACCATTTAGTTAGTAATACACTTTCTACTCACAGGCATGTTTCAATATTATCTCTCGATTTCAGAAAAGCTTTCGATAGAATAGGGTTGCATGCGGTTATAGATGAGTTGATTTGGTGGGGAATTGGGAGAAAAATCACTAATTATGTAAAAAACTTTATGACTAACAGAAAAATTAGAGTTTGTGTTGATGCTGTACATTCTCAAACCTACATACAATATCGCGAATGGTATTCCACAAGGATCACCCTTATCCGTTGTGCTGTTCCTTATAGCTTACAATAAACTTAGTGAAACAATTTCAATACATAAGCAATTAAACTTTTGTGCTTACGCTGATGATTTTCATATCATCATAAAACCTGGGAAAAAGAAAAATGTATCAATTAATATGGACAATTTATTTAACGACATAATAGCCTGGTGTGATTATTCAGGGGCTCAGCTGTCTACTCAAAAATGCAAACAAATACATATTTGCAGGAAGAGAAACTGCGAAGTAGAATTACTGGTAGATAACTCTCTAATTGAAAGCGTGGAAGAAGTAAAAATACTAGGTATAACTTTTAACAGAAGATATAATTGGAAAAGCCATATTTTCAAACTAAGAAAATCCCTAAATGATAGTCTGAAAATAATAAAATGTCTATCCAGTAACAAGTAAAACTGCAGCCCATCAATTCTTATAAATGTCGTAAATGCCATAATAATGTCAAAAATTGACTATGGTCTATTTTTGTACGGCCAACAACCGGCTTCATCTTTAAAATGTCTGAAATCCATTTATCATTCGGCCATTCGAATGTCATTGGGAGCATATCGCACAACAAATATAAACAATTTACTATTTGAATCCAAAATTCTGCCAATAGAAAAACGTGTAATCTTTTCCACGACTAAAATTTTTAAAATATTAATGCAGAACAATAATTTATTTAAAAATATTGTCAAAAAAATTACTTTTTACAAGAGATCTCCGAAATATAAATCCGCTATACAAAAATGTGTTGAATCATGTAAAAAAATAGGTATACCTTATGAACCTATAAAAACTTCCCCAGAAAAGTTTCCACCGTGGTTTTTAAGTGCTCAATGCATAGATAAAAGCTTGAGTCAACTTAAAAAATCCAACACTTCATCGCAAATCTACCGTGATAAATTTAACTTTATACGGAACAGATACAAAAATTACACATTTTTATACACTGATGGGTCCAAATCCAATGACAGTATTACTTTTAGTATCACAACAAATGATAGCATTTTAAAAGTAAGTCGACTTCCACCATATAGTACTGTTTACACTGCTGAAATAGTGGCTATTTTGGAGGCATTGATACTGGTTAAAGACAAAACTGGAAATTATGTTATTTGCTCAGATTCACTTGCAGCAATAAACTCCATTGAAAATATAAGCAATAGTAACGTTTACTCCAGACAAATAAGAAACATATTAACTACTAATTTTCCAAAACTTGTTTTAGTATGGGTACCGGGACACGCTAATATAAATGGTAATGAATTCGCTGATCTAAAAGCTAAAGAGGCGCACAATTTACCTATATTTCTAACTTTAAATAATAATTGGACAGACACAATTAAATTTTTGAAATCTGAAATGCAATTTAATACGGGGGCTAACACATATACCTGTGTGAATGTGCTGACGCCGCACTTCCCCAAACACGCGCATAACCAGTGCGGGTAATTGAACTCTCATGCAAAAATAATCGAACATACGTTAGCATAATTGAATCTATGGGAAGCGCAGCGTCAGCAGTTAATTCAGCCGGTTAGACAGTAAGTCATAGTATTAAGAAATATGTTGCATTCATTCCATTTGGGACAGCAGAAGCAGATGGTAAATATACTTGTACAAAACTAATTATTGTCTTTTATTTTAGGAAGGACAACTCGGGGCCGCCGTGCGGCCCCCAACTTTAACTTTTTCGGGCTCACGGATGTGAGCTCGATGACTG
>NW_016157462.1:277283-287189 GCF_001687245.7 Rhagoletis zephyria
TTAATACGGGGGCTAACACACATACCTGTGTGAATGTGCTGACGCCGCACTTCCCCAAACACGCGCATAACCAGTGCGGGTAATTGAACTCTCATGCAAAAATAATCGAACATACGTTAGCATAATTGAATCTATGGGAAGCGCAGCGTCAGCAGTTAATTCAGCCGGTTAGACAGTAAGTCATAGTATTAAGAAATATGTTGCATTCATTCCATTTGGGACAGCAGAAGCAGATGGTAAATATACTTGTACAAAACTAATTATTGTCTTCTATATTTTAGCAAGGACAACTCGGGGCCGCCGTGCGGCCCCCAACTTTAACTTTTTCGGGCTCACGGATGTGAGCTCGATGACTTGCATAAAGATTATATTGCTGATTTTGACCGGACCTCATCTTGGTACCAGAGAAGCAATTATGATAAAAACAATATTTCAAAGACATATATAGTTTTAACGGAACCAGCTTTAAAAAGACTCGATCTGGTCAAATTCATTCGAATAAGACTAGGGCATACTAAAGTAACTCACCGATATTTAATGGATAACAATTACTCAAAGTTATGTAGCTTCTGTAATTCTTCAGTAATAACCTCTGTTGAACATATTCTTTTACATTGTAGGAAATTTAATTATATAAGGTGTAGAGTATTCAATAGTCAAAATCCTTTAAATTTACTTTCTTATACTAATTATGATAACATTAATAATATAATTAAGTTCTTAAAACTAAGCCATCTTTATTATAAAATATAACTTGTTTTGCTAACATGAATTTTCTTTGTATTCTAATGTTTAAAATTTTGTTTAATTTTTTATTTTTTATTTTTGTTTAATTTGATTTAAATATGTAGTAGTTTTAATATAGTTTTAAGTTTTTTGCTTAAGAAATTAGCCTAAGGCCTAAGCTGCTATGGCTATGTAACTAATTTACAATTTTACATTGTAATATTAGTTTTCTAATAAATAAATAAATAATTTTCTCAATTTTATAAAGCACTTCCTGAGGATGAGCTGGGATTACCAACTAAAGGTGTGTGCGTTGGCGATGACGCATTCCCATTAACAACAAGCATCAACAGCCGTATTCCAGGCATGATGCATTGCCTCGCAAGAAAAAGATTTTTAATTACCGACAGCCGAGAGGAATAATAGCTTCTAGATTTAGAGTTTTTCGAAAGCCGATATCTGTGTCCCTAGACAAAACCGACTCCATAATTAAAACGGCATACGCTCCCCATAATTGGCTCCGAACAAGCAATTTGAGTGAAATTGGCTTAGTTGATTAGGAAGACACAAACACAGGAGCAGTTCACCAAGGAAGTTGGGGAAGCATTCCTTCACGGGGGCTAAGAAGAATTAACCAAGAAATTGACTCCAAACAACTACTATAGAAGTGCAAAGGAACGGTTCTTTAAAGCATTAAACTTTTAATTTAGCAAAAAGCATATAGATATGTATGTATAGTCATGTGAAAAATAATAGGGATACGATATTTTGACCAGTTTTGGCTATTTTTCTTTTGTTCGTTTAATGTTGATATATTGTTTTTTAAATACAGCTCATTTACTAGCAAAAACCATATAAGTCCAAATTTAAAACTTTGTAAAAACTAACAAACAAACTTTTTATTAGGAATTGTAAGAAAAATTCTTGGTATGCAGTTTTATAGCCCACTAAGTTCTAGCTTCAAAGAGTGTAGTGTCTCAAGTGCCTAAAAATTCGCGTTGACTTTTGACAATTCTCCTTGCTGACCATCCGCAAAAAAAAAATTGTCAAAAAAAATTGTTGCGAATTCTTAGCCACCTAAAACTTAAATTTTTTTGAAGCTAGAATTTAATGGGCTATAAAACTGTATACCAAGAATCTTTCTTACAATCCTTAATAAAAAGTTTGTTTGTTTGTTAGTTTTTACAAAGTTTTAAATCGGAACCCATCCCTCAGAGTCTTGTTATATTTAATTTCGAATAGAATTAAAAAAAAACAATAAATCATGTATACATATGTTTGTATTACAATATATTGTAGCCATCGTAAATCGCGGAAGTTCCAAAACCAAAAAATGTTGGTAGGTATCTTAAGTACATACATATGTATGTACATTGTATTCATTTCTGTTGTACAAAGATATTAGCTTTGCTACTGTCAAAAACAAGTGTTAACTTTTGAAAATTGTAAGATTGAAATTCTCTGTGTAAGGTGACACAGTTTGGTTTCCCAATCGCCACAATTTAATTTTCCATTCACTCGACCTCTTTGCACCCTTGTTAAAAGCAGTGACAATAGAACACAAGTTAACGGAGCTACGAACCCCCTCACTGAATTTCGACTATAAATATGTACATAAATGCAATCATACATACGTCCATAAGAAAATTGTAATCGTGGAAATAAAGTTAAATACTTGAAAATATATTTACGTTCTTGATACATATTTAACTTTGGTTAGCTGGTTTTGTTACTTACCACAATGAAAGCCATACAGGTATTATGATTACAGCAGACACACATAAAAGGATCAGGTAAATAATTTAAATTGAATTTCTCCTAAGGCAATGGAAATAGCGGAAAAGGTGCATTTTAGCTTCTAAAATCAATTTTGTGTCTTAGCATCATGATTCTCATTGTATTATAATTAAATTTAATTGAAATAAGGTTTATATATTCGGGAATTGGGACACTGTAACTTTGGCTTTTCTTTGAGAGATGAAAACGAAATTGTATATTTCCAATATAGAATTTGTTTCTATTTTTTATTCTTTCTGACAATATCTGTAACCAATGTATCGGATGATATCCTTAATCTGCGATTAACAAAATTTGTCTATTTTATTTTGCAACCAAAATCTCTAAAATAACGATCTTTATAAAAATTCAATTTGAGACCCTCTAGTAAATACCCCAGCAAGATAAATAGAACTATGTATGTAAACTCAAAAGACCTGCATAAAAATTGTGTCACCAAAATAAAAACAAACTGTCCAGTTTTCGACAACTTCGTCAGGGTAGCCAACTCATTTTTCAGAATTCCCCGATTTGGACTAAGAAATTCCCCGCTATTGCCTGAGATTTCGTAAAATTCCCCATCCATAGATATCTCCTTATTTACAAAAAAAAGTTGTATTTATTTTGATATATTGCTGGTCTTTCTGTTTATTAACCGACTTCAAAAAAGGAGGAGGTTAGCAGTTCGTCGGAATCTTTTTTTTTTTTTTTTTATGTATGTTACCGCATAACTTTGGACCACGTCAACCGATTTCGATAATTCTTTTTGCATCGGAAAGGTAGTGTCTCAGAGGTGGTCCCATACTAATCTGGTTAAGATCCGATCAGTGGATCATGAGATATATATACATATTTTTTTTATATGAGAGTTGAAGTCGGTTTTTTTTTTGCTAAAAATTACTTGTTTTATTTTTAAATGTGATTCATCTATGTACTATTCATAACCCAAACTAAACGTTTATAAAGTTATTATCAAATAAAGAAACAAGATCAGTGTTGCCCTGTGTTATACACGAAACAATAACTTTTTCTAACGAAATCTGTTAACCTTCTCAGCTACATCGGCAACCTATTTTCTTGCTACCAGCAGAGCTATCCACCCGGGCACAGGGCGTTTCGCCGCCCCTGGTCCTTGTCCAGATATGAATCTCCATCATTTTCGCCGTAAAAACACTCGTGTGCCTTTATTTGTGTCTGGTGACGCTATGTTGAATTCTTCTGTAATGTTAAACAACATTTTTTGTGTCGAACTCTCGCTCCGCACATTTTTTCGCAATTTGAAACAATTGTCGAAAACATAATGACAACACCAGAAACCAACATTCATCATCTGTCCCGGCTGTGTGTTGTCCCAATGACTTTTGTTTCGCCACCCTCTTCTATACCACATAAACATGTTGTCTTAAATGCCACGAATTTTCGATGAAAGCGCTCCCACCACTAAATTATTTTCAGCCGTACGCTACCCATTCACATGCGACTCTGAATAATAACCAGTAAAGTGCACGAATAGTATACAATACTTAGAAGCATAGAAGGTGGAAAGTAAGTGAAAATGAACTAATTACCACGGAAAAGCGTGGCAGTGCGTTGATTTTGGATTCGGGGACACATGCACGTCTAGGCAATCACATAAATAATAGCGAAAATTTCATTAAGACAAATTATTGTCTATCAATATGTTGCCAAGTAGCACTGCCACACAAAAGTTCTAAAAGTGGATTTGCAGGATATGTTCATAAATGGGTTGCCAAGCGTATATAAGTGTGAAACTGTGTTTTCAATGCGGATTTGAATTTTGTTAGAAGAAGCTACCAAATTGAGTGAATGAAATAAGACTTACGTAGTCCAAAGGTAGTATTTGGCAGCTGGTGTATAGGAAGGGTTGAATGTATTTCAGTCACCATATTTAAGAGTTTATTCGTACAAGTTGTTTGTCTTTGTTCTTTGTAATTGTTAACATTATAGACATATAACAGCGTGTGTGTGACTTCTGCATTGTCTGCGAAAGGAAATAATTCCTTGTGGTTAGTCAGTTAGAAGCGTTTAATAACGTCCTCCTAGAAGCGATATCAGAGTCACTGGAAATTGGTCCGTCTAGTGAACGTTGGACTCTAGTGAACTTTGACCGTTTTTTCCTAAATTGGAGAACAATTAGTTCATTAGTTAGTGGGTGAGGATCATATCACCAGACAAGCGACTATCTCTGTTACTGCCCTGCCCTATCTTGGGGAAGAATACACTAATTTTACATCATTTCTTCACCTGTCTGGCAGACCTAAGCGAAGCAGGCATTCATTAATTCTCGCGCTGTATCAACCTACACAACTGGTTCTAGTTCTAGGTGAACGGACGGGATCGTATATATACCAGCTCTCAATTGGTACCACTATGGGCCCTACATTGGACGCAGATACCCGTTTCAACCTAACATAGTAGGTCAGTCAGTTCGTCGGCTCAAGAGAAATGGAAATTGATTTGACATTTGTAACCCTATTTGCTTTGCTGTTGAATTGTTTTGTTAGTAGGTATAACTGGTAAATGTGATAATATGTTTAACCACAGCCTGCTATCCGGCCTCGAGGGCACACACTCACAAGTCACAGCCCTATTCTATTCAGCGGCAGCGCCACCCAATGCAAAGCAACGCCATTCAACTCAATTCGGTTCAGTTCAGCTGATTGCGACTTGATTTGTTTACGCAGTGGCGTTGCGGCACTTAATTACATAAATTTTTAAACAAGCACCCACCTCCCACGATGTACGGCCACCCACTTGCTGTATGGCATTTGCCAGCTACAGACCCCCGACACGCGCGTCCTGCGTGCCATCCCTCTTGGCTATGTTGCACGTTGGAATTTAATTAAATGTGCCAACGGCAAATTGGAGTTGTAATTGAGCTTCTACTCTATTGCTACTGCTGCTGCTGCTGTTGCTTCTGTAGCGACAGCCTCTGTCACTAGACTCCACTTGAAAATCTTGCTGTTGACCTGTTATGGGAAAGCATGTACAATAATTTTTCCATTGCCTGTTGACGCATATGGAGTTGGCGTTAACGTGAGTTTTATCGTTGCGTGAACCCATCTTGACCTAATTACCTCGAGTTGACTCGACAGCCATTACTGATTAAATTGCATCGAACTCAGCCCAGCGTTATCGAGTATGTTCTTATGTATATGAAAATATTACGTTGTAAACGAAAAAAGTAACAAGATGTTTTCTTTTTGGGTTACCGTGGTAGCAATTTTTAATTATTTGCAGAGAAATATATTTTCAATCTGAAATCAAATTTGTTTGAATTAATGTAAATTAAATTGTGCATTTGAAAACACGTTTACATACGTTTGGCTGTAGCTGAATTTGCGGAGGTGCTGACTGTTATTGGTTATATTCCAGAAGGTCCCAAAATGTTAAGATGTTAACACAAATATTAGTTTTGTATTACCAAACTATGAAAAAGCATCTGCGACGTGCAGACTGAAAGCGTATTTGAACGAAAACCCCGCCCAGCAAAAATCTATTTAAAGTAAACAAGCCCCCCGCTGCATCCATTTTTCAGTAGATTAGAACTAGTTCAAAATTCTCCAGATGACATCTAGTTCGTTCTGCATCCCTTTTTCTATAGTTTTGAACCAGTTCTAAATTCATGATTTTAGATATAGATTTCTGAAATTGTTTTTTTTTTTTTAAGTACCACATACCGCTCTTTTGAACTGGGGCCGATCCAGTTACTATCGGACTGGTTCGTTTTTGGCGATAAAGATCTAGTACGGAATTACAAATTTGGTTCACCAGTTCGGGGTTTCCCTACAGGGTACCTATCCCATTGCTCAACTATTCTTAACACAACGAATTCTAGTGAAAGCCATCATGTTTGAGATATGCCCAAGATTTTGTGGGGTTTTACCGAACAGTAGTCCTGAAATTCTTTCAGTTCATGTATTCTCTTTGGACTATGGGAAAAGAAACTATATACATATGTATGTTGCTCTTCGGCAATTTGGCGTAGCTTGAGCAAAGGTGAAGTGAGTGGCATGTGCACTTTTTATAAAATAAATCGGTTTCTGCACTCAAGTCTCCAGCCATAACATAGGTTGATAAACCTATTAGGCCTCTTATTTTTAAATGCAGGATTGTCAAATGTTTAAAAGGTACAATTCGCAAATATTTATATGCAAAATAATGTTTGAAAAATATATTTTTATAATTAAGAATTCAAAAACTTAATTCAACTATCTGACCAAAATCTTACTTTGCCGACCAACCGACCAAATGAAAAAGAAGCGACCTAATTTGGTCGGAAAAGACCAATAGTGGCAACACTGATACCGAAGACGATTTTACATTTTTTACAATTTTTGATATCAAAAAGGCATAGTGAAAAAGTTATGCTATAGCTTTTTCAAAGGCACCATTAGACTCGTCTCTCATTGTAGATTCTGATTCCTCCACGACTTTTAAAACTATGACTTTTATCATTTTGAGTAAATAATACCGATTATTTCTGCCTTTTATTTTTTTTAAGGCAAACATGAAAGTTAAAGTTTGCCTTTTATTTTTTTGAGAAAAAAATAAAAGTCAAAGTTAAAACTCAAGTATTCTAGAGCTGTGTATATTCGAATGTGATAGTTTTGAAGCTCCTACATGGATTTTAATAACCCCTATACCCAAATACCAGGGGTAGTTCAAATCTATACACATATGTGTACATACAACACATGAAGGGAGTTTTTGTTACCGGCATCAGATCTGCACCAAGTATTCGATTTTCAAAACTGAGGTGCCAAATTAAAGGGCTTAGCCTCTAGATGTATGTACAACAAGGCATGACTTTTTTGAATAGGGTTGCCACCTTTTTTAAAATTATAAAATCTGTATTAAAACAGAAGAGGTGACAAATGAAAGGGCTAGGCCTGTAGATGTGCAAGAAGGTCTCAGGGAATAATACAAGTCAGCAATTCCAATTACGCTTCCCCGATTGTTGTTGTTCCTAAAAAAGATGGAGGAAAGCGTTTGTGTTGTGACTATAGGCAACTAAACAAAAAAATAATAAGAGACAATTTTCCGATGGTTGTAATGGATGACGTCCTAGATACGCTTCAAAGTGGAAGAGTTTTTACAACATTGGATTTATGTAATGGATTTTTCCATGTTCCCATAGAACTACAATCTAGGAAATACACCTCATTTGTGACTAGGGATGGACAGTACGAATTTTGCGTCGTACCATTCGGTATTTCAATTTCACCTGCTGTTTTTTGTAGATATGTCAACGCTATGCTTCGGACTCTAATCCAAAAGGGCACAGTGATTACATATATGGACGACTTGATAATTCCTTCAAGGGACGAAAACGAGGGTATAGAAAACTTAAAAGAGGTGTTGCAGGTTAGTTCAGCTCACGGTCTTAAAATAAAGTGGCCGAAATGTCAATTTCTTAAGCGTAAAGTAGAATTTTTAGGTTATATTATTGAAAACGGTACCATACAAATTTCAGAAGAAAAGACGGCTGCAGTAAAAAATTTTCCTTTACCATCAGAAAAGAAAAGTCTACAGAGGTTCTTAGGGTTGACTTCTTATTTTCGTCGCTTTATAGCAAACTTTGCAGTAATTGCCAGACCATTATCAGATTTGTTGAGGAAGGACGTTGTTTTTAGATTAGGAGAAGAACAACTGGCAGCTTTTGAACAGTTGAAGGCTCAGTTACAGAAATCGCCAGTGTTACGGCTATTTCATCAGAACGCAGTGACTGAAGTCCATACCGATGCCAGTAAGCACGGGTATGGAGCGATTTTACTGCAGAAAGATCCAGATGACCAAAAACTACATCCGGTCCAATATATGAGTCGGAAAACGAAGCCAGTGGAAGAGAATTACCCGGCGTACGAACTAGAAGTATTGGCAATCATCGAAGCCCTGAAGAAGTGGAGAATATACCTACTAGGTATAAAATTTAAAATCATAACTGACTGCAGTGCGTTTACGATGACTCTGAAGAGGAAAGATGTAACACCAAAGATCGCGAGATGGGCATTGTTTCTCCAAGATTTCAATTATGAAATCGAACATAGGGCAGGAACTAGAATGGCACATGTTGACGCATTGAGTAGGGTGTATTGTTTAATGTTAGAGGACTCATTAAAGTATCGACTTAAGCAAGCACAACTCAAAGACGAGTGGACAAAAGCGATCCGTAAAATTTTAGAGAAAGACGAGTATGAGGACTTTTATGTAAAGTATGATATCCTCTTTAAGAATCCGGAGAAGGAGTTAATAGCAGTACCAGTGCTTATGGAAGACGAAGTGATTAAGATGGCGCACAGACAGGGACATTTCTCGTCAAAGAAAACCCCGGATTTAATAGAAAAAATGTTCTTTATTCCCCAAATCAATGCCAAAGTAGGACAGGTAGTACGAAGTTGCATAGAATGTATTGTTAATGAAGCCAAAAGTGGAAAGAAAGAAGGATTTTTAAACACAATCAACAAAGAAGATAAGCCGTTAGGGACGTACCACGTGGACCATGTGGGACCGCTAGAAATTACCAGTAAGTCGTATAATTATATTTTAGTGGTAGTAGATGCATTTAGCAAATNACCGCTAGAAATTACCACTAAGTCGTATAATTATATTTCAGTGGTAGTAGATGCATTTAGCAAATTTGTGTGGTTGTACCCCACAAAGAATACAGGAGCTGAGGCAGTGGTGGAGAGACTTAAAAAACAGGCAGCTTTATTTGGTAACCCTAAACGCGTCATTACTGATCGGGGCGCTGCATTCACCTCGAATTTATTTAGGGAATATTGTCAGGGTGAAAATATTCAGCATTTTTTTATAACTACAGGAGCGCCACGGGGAAATGGACAAGTGGAGAGAATGCACAGAGTAGTAGTTCCCATGTTATCNGGACGAAAACGAGGGTATAGAAAACTTAAAAGAGGTGTTGCAGGTTAGTTCAGCTCACGGTCTTAAAATAAAGTGGCCGAAATGTCAATTTCTTAAGCGTAAAGTAGAATTTTTAGGTTATATTATTGAAAACGGTACCATACAAATTTCAGAAGAAAAGACGGCTGTAGTAAAAAATTTTCCTTTACCATCAGAAAAGAAAAGTCTACAGAGGTTCTTAGGGTTGACTTCTTATTTTCGTCGCTTTATAGCTTTGCAGTAATTGCCAGACTATTATTAGATTTGTTGAGGAAGGACGTTGTTTTTAGATTAGGAGAAGAACAACTGGCAGCTTTTGAACAGTTTAAGGCTCAGTTACAGAAATCGCCAGTGTTACGGCTATTTCATCAGAACGCAGTGACTGAAGTCCATACCGATGCCAGTAAGCACGGGTATGGAGCGATTTTACTGCAGAAAGATCCAGATGACCAAAAACTACATCCGGTCCAATATATGAGT
>NW_016157462.1:287226-291752 GCF_001687245.7 Rhagoletis zephyria
TGGATGTAGATTGACAGACTACTGTCGAGTAATATGTACTCCCCTTAAACTAAACGACTGAACGATAACTTAACGAAACACGACAAACGACGGGCATGGACAAATATAGCCGAACGGATATTACAAGTTGGACTGCTGAAGTACGAAGTTGGTGAAGTGGTAAATCTATCTACTTTAAATTAACTTTAATATAATAAATTTGTTAAAAAGTTTAAATATCACCAACTTAACGTGTTTTAATTAAAACGTGGCCGGTCTGGTAAGAATTCCTACAATTTTGGGGGCTCACCCGGAATTTGATCCCAGACGTGAGTCAGCGGCAGCAAAAATTTTAATATTCGCTAATAGAAGGCAAATACAGATGCCAGCAAACACCGAGAAGTAGGAAGAAGCATACTCTTCGAAATTGNCAGCCTCATTGCGTAAGTCGTAAATTTGGCTCAATTGTACGACTCGACAATATTGGCATTGTATACAGCCGTGCTGAAATAAGTAAACGACGAAAATCGTCGTAAACTATACAGTGCTGCCAAGTTTTCATACTTTAATACACTAGTCGAGTGGAAATTTTAGGCAATGGCGTGAAACTTAAGATACGATTCGACTCTCGAAAAAAGATAATTAATTTTCTTTTTTTAATTTTAAATTTTTTGGGCGTCCATACAGGAATCTGAACTTTGACCCCTGTGCGACACGCCTTAATCAACTCCAATGGGTCCAAAATTTATATGTGATATCTTTGACATTAATAGCATCGATTTTGGGTATTAGAAGAAAAAATAATAATTTCAATTTTTTTAGTCTGCATAGAGGAATCTGAATTTTGACCCCTGTTGGACACGCCTTAACCAACTCCAATCGGGACAAAATTTATATGTGATATCCTCGACGTTAGTAGTATCGATTTTGGGTATTAGATGAAAAAAAATATTAACCAAAATTTTTTGAGTCTCCATAGAGGAATCTGAACTTTGACCCCTGTGCGACACGTCTTACCCGACTCCAATCGGGACCAAAATTTATATGTGACATCTTCGACGTTAGTAGTATCGATTTTGGGTATTAGATGAAAAAAAATATTAACCAAAATTTTTTGAGTCTCCATAGAGGAATCTGAACTTTGACCCCTGTGCGACACGTCTTACCCGACTCCAATCGGGACCAAAATTTATATGTGACATCTTCGACGTTAGTAGTATCGATTTTTGGTATTCGATGAAAAGAATATTAATTTAAATTTTTTTAGTCTCCATAGAGAAATCTGAACTTTGACCCCTGTGCGACACGCCTAAACCGTCTCCGATCGGGACCAACATTTTCGTGTGATATCTTTGACTATATTAGCATTGATGTGGGGGTTGAAGTTTAGGAAATCTGATGTAATAATGTACTTAATACATTTAAGGACCACCCTAGTATACATACACTACATGAAGGGAGTTTTTGTTAACGGCATCAGACTTGCACCGTTTATTTGATTTTCAAATCTGAGGTGCCAAATTAAAGGGCTTAGTCTCTAGATGTATGTACCATAAGGCATGACTTTTTTGAATAGGGCTGCCAGCTTTTCTAAAATTATAAAATCTGCACCGTTCGTTGTATTTAAACAGAAGAGGTGCCACATGAAAGGGCTAGACCTGTACATGTGCAAGAAGGTCTCAGTTTTTTGAATAGGGTTGCCACCTGCTTCTAAAATAGAAGACTTACACCGTTCGTTGTATTAAAACAGAAGAGGTGCCAAATAGAAGGGCTGGGCCTGCAGATGTGCAAGAAGGTTTCAGTTTTTTAAATAGGGTTGCCACCTGCTACTAAAATCATAAGAATTACACCGTTCGCGCAATTAAAAAAAAAGGTGCCATGTAAACGGGCTTGATCTAAAAGTTTGCAAGAAAGAACGTCTTATTTTTTTGAAAAGTGTTGCCGCCTAATTAATTTTAATTTTTGAGAAGAGCTTCAGATTTACACCGTTCTGTCGCGTTTCCAAATGAGATGTCAGATGAAAAATATTGACTTACAGACCTGTTTTGGTTTTTTTAAAGGGTTGCCGCCTAATTAATTTTAATTTTTGAGAAGAGCTTCAGATTTACACCGTTCTGTCGCGTTTCCAAATGAGATGTCAGATGAAAAATATTGACTTACAGACCTGTTTTGGTTTTTTTAAAGGGTTGCCGCCTAATTAAAAATGCTTTGTTCAAATATGATAGTCAGTAAAAGATCACAATATGCGCATCAAGCGAAAGGGGTTTGAGACTAAATTAATATGTTGGTGTTTTTAATAGAGTTACCACTTATTAAACAAATTTATAACTATGAATGGTAAGTAATGTATTAAGGACATTCGATATAGCTATCAAACGAAAGCAGGTTAAGAGGGCTTCTGTGTAATTGTATGCGAATTTTCGATGGTTGTCATATAGTTTCTAATTTATTATTTATCTAATTGGTTCTAGTTAATTAAAATGTTTCTAAGTGGGCTTCAAACTAAAAGATTTTAAACTAAATTAATATGATCGTGTTTTTAATATACATATGTAGTTGCCACCTACTTAAAAAATGGTGCACGTATTGAAATAATATTTAAAGATATCTTATATTGGTATCAAGCGAAAGGAAGTTAGGCTAGCTTCTGCGATATTTATTTAAAAAGTTTATAACTATGAACTGTAAGTAATTTATTAATGATATCCATTTATATCTCACACGACAAGGAAAAGAAGTGACGTTTTACAAAGATATATTTGTTCGACGGTGGCCACTTAGTTAAAAATTTACTGAAAGTAAACGATAAGTGATAATTAATTATTTATTTATATTACGACACATACAAGTTTTTGGAAAAATAAAAAATATATATAGGTTACATACATATAGAAGTAAGAATTGTTCGAAGGTTGCCACTTAGCTAAAAATTTACTGAACCTTAACGATAATTGATAATTAAATACTTCTTTATATTAACATACATACAAGTTTTTGGAAAAAATAAAAAATAAACGTACACTTTCGATCAGTTAATTAAGTCATCAACATTTTTAGCAATTTTGGTTATATTTCTTTCGCTTATTTAATGTTTATTATTTTAATGTTTGAAATTTTGCAAATTTTTTGTAATTGGTAACATGGTTTGAAATGTGGATTTGTATGGTGCTTGGTATATAATGAGCTATACTTTTATCGAAAAACAACCAAAATTGCTAAAATGTTGATGACTTAATTAACTGATCGTAAGTGTACGTTTATTTTTTCCAAAAACTTGTATGTATGTTAATATAAATAAATATTTAATTATCAATTATCGTTTACGTTCAGTAAATTTTTAACTAAGTGGCAACCTTCGAACAATTCTTACTTCTATATGTATGTAACCTATACATATTTTTTATTTTTCCAAAAACTAGTATGTATCGTAATATAAATAAGTATTTAATTATCACTTATCGTTTACTTTCAGTAAATTTTTAACTAAGTGGCAACCGTCGAACAAATATATCTTTGTAAAACGTCACTTCTTTTCCTTGTCGTGTGAGATATAAATGGATATCATTAATAAATTACTTACAGTTCATAGTTATAAACTTTTTAAATAAATATCGCAGAAGCTAGCCTAACTTCCTTTCGCTTGATACCAATATAAGATATCTTTAAATATTATTTCAATACGTGCACCATTTTATTAAGTAGGTGGCAACTACATATGTATATTAAAAACACTTTCATATTAATTTAATTTAAAATCTTTTCGTTTGAAGCCCACTTTGAAACATTTTAATTAACTAGAATCAATTAGATAAATAATAAATTAGAAACTATATGACAACCATCGAAAATTCGCATACAATTACACAGAAGCCCTCTTAACCTGCTTTCGTTTGATAGCAATATCAGATTTCCTAAACGTCAACCCCCACATCAATGCTAATATAGTCAAAGATATCACACAAAAATGTTGGTCCCGATCGGAGACGGTTTAGGCGTGTCGCACAGGGGTCAAAGTTCAGATTTCTCAATGGAGACTCAAAAAATTTAAATTAATATTCTTTTCATCGAATACCAAAAATAGATACTACTAACGTCGAAGATGTCACATATAAATTTTGGTCCCGATTGGAGTCGGGTAAGGCGTGTCGCACAGGGGTCAAAGTTCAGATTTCTCAATGGAGACTCAAAAAATTTAAATTAATATTCTTTTCATCGAATACCAAAAATAGATACTACTAACGTCGAAGATGTCACATATAAATTTTGGTCCCGATTGGAGTCGGGTAAGGCGTGTCGCGCAGGGGTCAAAGTTCAGATTCCTCTATGGAGAGTCAAAAAATTTTAGGTTATATTTTTTTTTCATCTAATACCCAAAATCGATACTACTTACGTCGAGGATATCACATATAAATTTTGTCCCGATTGGAGTTGGTTAAGGCGTGTCCACAAGCGGTCAAAATTCAGATTCCTCTATGCAAATTAAAAAAAGAAAATTAATTATATATGTAGGAATTCTTACCAGACCGGCCACGTTTTAATTAAAACAC
>NW_016157463.1:0-27250 GCF_001687245.7 Rhagoletis zephyria
AAAAAATAGTTTGGAATAATTTTTACATAAGTTTGGGCTCACTGTTCCAACAAACATGACACACTTGCAAACCTAGCACTTTAATTTCTTATAGATTTTCGGCCACGATCTCCCACTGTGCGGTGGCAAAAAGCAATAAAAGACAAATCAACATTTTTTTGTATTTTTGTCTGTCTCTCTGTATGTTTGTACGCGCATCACTCGAAAACTAATGCATGAAATTTAATGAAGTTTTCACCGATGTTTTGCTAGAGGTCTAACTTAAAATATAGAAAAAAAACAATCAGAGAGTTGCCACCTGTTGGAAACTTGCAGTTTAAGTAAATTGCTGAGATAAAGTAAATGTCGCAATATGGCTATCAAACGAAAGAAGTTTAAGAAGGCTTACAGCCGAAAATATTTTTGTGGAGGTTGCCACATGTTTGAAAATTTTAATTTTAATTACATAATTGATAAAATAAATTAAATATTGCAATATGGTTATCAAACTTAAGAGGTTTAAGCACACTTACAGCCGAAAATATTTGGAGGAGGGTTGCCACCTGTTTGAAAAATTGTATATTATTAAATTGATAAAATAAATGAAATATTACAATACGGGTATCAAACACAAAAATACGTTTAAGGCGCAGTGAAGCACGCCGAGTATTTGCTAGTTACAAATAATAAAATATTTATACAGAAACGTATGTGTGTCTTCTTTGTGCATATGTGAAAACAAAAGCAATAACAACAACAAAATATAAAATAACATCAAAAGCAAACATACATACTACATATATACATAAATGTAAACTAAATTGCCACAATGAAATCAATTGATTGGCTTGACATTGCATTTCAACTATAATTATTTCTATACACATACATACATACATACATACATTCGTACGTACATTAGACCGTACCAGAAAAGAAGAGTTTGCGGTAGGGGTCGCCTTCTTTCATTTTCCGTCATATCTTCGACATTTACAGTCGGATCTTAAAGTGTGTTATATCGATGTTTTTTAATTAAGGCGATCCAAAAAACTTTAAACTTTTGGTAATGTAGTATTTTGATAATTCCAGTAGAACTAACAGTCAAATTCACGAAATTTATTTAAGTGAAAAATGATTTTAATTTTTTGAATTTTATATGTAAACTGACAGAAAATATCCATTTAACTTGCTGGTGAAACCGGCTGTAAGTATTTAATTTTTTTTTTTTTTTACCCAATGCAGGTGTCTATGAAAAATGTAAAAGGCGACCAAAACCAATTTTTTTTAAACCGTCTTGCTAAAATTCTTAAGACTTAGGGGTGTGCGGCGATATTCTTTGGTTTGCTTGTGAGGGGATACAGCCTAACGTACATACATATGTATGTATGTAGAATGTGCATATACATATTTCACTTATTGCCCGACAGTGTGTTTGTAGCTACTATCGTTCGGACTACTGAAACTCGATTCGGGAGGAAATGACTCGAAAAATCGGAGCAAAAACGAAATTTTCGGAGCACATTTTTTCCTATAATAATGCATTATTTACATATGTATATGTATGACACATTGGCCCATTGGTGAACATGCGGCTAAAATGGGCCTTCCGTATAACCCTCGGTGCCGTACCTGTAATCTTGTGGGAAGTAAAGAAACGGTCCTTCACTATCATTGCGAGTGCCCAGCATTGGCACAAATAAGGCAGATCAGACTCGGGAGTTTTTCCATCCAAAATCTTGGGGAAATTTCCAAATTTACCTTTACTAACCTAAATAGATTCATCGGAAAATCCAAATGGTTTGACGAACCCAACGAATCATGACAGCAGATAAAATCAGGGGTCACAGAAAAAGCGTATCACAATGGTGCTTTCAGCACTAATTTGGTCCTGGGATTGTACGCAGGCGACGCTTCTACTAACCAACCGTGTATATAAGTACATATTTATATATATAACAAGTAGTTTTTCAATTCATCACATTGTGTTTACGTCGTAATTGTAAAGCATTGACACTTACTGCTTGTAAATCAGCTTAATCTCTAAATGGTATTCAAAACAAACTTTCCGCCAATAAATTTATATTTTTTTTAAGAAAAAATAAATTATCAGTCGGCGTATAAATTTTTGATCTTTCGTTCGTAAGAGTTCTTTCGAACATTAAGCCTGTTCCCTTTCATGAATATCTCAAAATTTTACTTTAACAGATTACTGCATTTGAATAAATTTATATATTCACAGCAGGCATAGATAGAGGAGATACATATATAAAAAATTTTTTTAAAGTAAAACGGCATATCTGAACAATCAGTTGTATGGAGGATATAAATAGCTTACAGTGACCCGATCTTTGTAATTTGCACTCTAAGTTTTCTGTTGATAATGGGTGGAAGTATTGCAAAATTTTATGAACCTATAACGAAAAATCTCATATCTGAACAATCAGTTGTATGGGATCTATATGTTATAGTGGTCCGACTCTTCCGGTTCCGACAAATGATTAATATTTTATGAAAATACACTCACTTACCAAATTTCGTCCGGATATCTCGAAAACTGAGCGCTTGGATTGCATACAAATATACAGACATGTCTAAATCGACTCAGCTAGACTAGTTCCCATCATATAAGTATGTATGTATACATTTTAATGGGTATATCTCTTCTTATTCTAGTACTTACAAACATCGGACCAAAATTATATTTAATAACATTTAATGCTCATGAAAGATATAAAAAGAAATCGGAGTAAATTTACTCCGATCGGAGCAAAGTCCGGACGCTGATCGTACTCATGCATTTAGTAGTAAATTGTTAGCTTGGCGTCGGCAAAAAAATTCTCACACATATACATAAATACTACGTATACTAGTATATAAGTACAACACATATATAATACAACAACAAGAAAATAAATAAAAATCATTTTGAACGTGTTGCCACAGAAGTCAAAGTAGCAAAGCATTTCATCTTCAAGTGGGTAAACGAATGCGTGCTTGTATGTTTGCATAGTTGATAATTAAAAAAAAAAATTACTAAATATTTTATCTTAATTGTTCAGCTGCTAGGGGTAATTGATTTTCCATTTACTGGCGCAATCAAATAATTTATGACTCGCCTGTTACGCTGTGAGACCTGGAAGTAGAAAATCGTATATGGGTTTTTTACTGTTCCTCCTTACCCTCTAGCCAACTGAAAGGGTTAAAGTGCCAAAGAACTTTTTGCATTAACTAGTTTAAGTGGTATTCTTCTAGTCGGAAATTCTTCATACACCCTGTAATTCTCAACTTATTAAAAAAGAAAACATTACTTCTACATGACTTTTCCAATTAGCTAATTTTTACTTCAGATACTTGTTGAGCAAATTTTTGTTTTATTTAAAAGGAATATTTTTTCACCCAAAACGATTAATTTTTCCGCTAGATAATGCTGTAGGTTAGGTATTTCCAGAAATCGACTCCGGCAGGACCCAGCGTGAAAAATATTTTGGCTATTTGTTAGGAACGCTTCGAGCTTAGGAATATTCTCTCCCAAGAATTTTGAAGAAGAGTTGATCATTTAAACTAACGGCTACATTAAGCGAACCTAAGCCGGCAGTAAAGCAATGGATAGACTTATTTAAGAATAGAGGTTTTAACATAGTCTTTAAGTGGACTGTATTTCCTACAGGGCTCGGACAACACTCACATGCATTACATATGTACATACATACCACATACATATATATGTGGCTTAAAATTCTACGGCGAGAGCTTACACGACAACAGTAGTCACTGCAACATAATTATTTTACTCATTCTTCTAGAAATTTAACTGTGGCAGCGAAAAGAGTCACGGCGTGCTCGTGCAATTCAGCTGTGGGTGACTAAAATTGTATGTAATTAAATTGATTTTCATTTTTCTTTATTCGGGTCAGCTGCAAACGCATTCGACTTTTTGATGTGTTAACATCTTAGCTCTCGGTATGAGTAAAATTTGCCTTAACCCAGCAGAAAAACTGTAACTACGTATTGTGTAACCCAGGAGAAAATTTGTAATTGCTTCTTGTATGTACAAATGAACATTTCTGGACTAAGTAGTTCAGGTGCAAATCGGGACTAGTTTAGCACCTTTTCGGGACCTATTCAGGACTATTTCAGAACTATTTTGAGACTAGTTCGGGATCATTTCGCTACCTGTTCAGGAGCATTTCGTGACTTCTTTGGGACCATTTCGAAACACTTTTAAGGACCTGTTCAGGAGTATTTCGAAACTAGATAACAACTACTTTACACCAATTTGGAAATATTTCGAGACTAAGTAGCTCAGAACAGTTCCAGGCACATTTCGAGACTGGTTCTGGATTATTTTGGGGCTAGTTTAGAACCATTTCGGGATCGTTTTGGGACAACTTAGGGACCTTTCAGGATCATTTTTGGACCACTTAAGGGCCGTTTCAGGACTTGTTCGAGATCATTTTAGGCAAGTTCACTACCTTCCTCTTCAGTACCGGTTCAGGACTATTTCCGGACCATTTCGGGGCTGGTTCCCGACTGTTTCAGGACATTTTCGGTACCAATTCTGGACTATTTGCGGCTCGATCAAATGTATTTAAAGACAAGTACGGCTTAATTTCGCGACTAATTCAGCACCATTAAGGGCAAGTTCACTACCAAACTAGCTTGGGATCATTTTGGAACTAGTAAGGGCCCATTTTTGGACCGTTTCAAGACTTGTTCGAAATTCTTTCGAAAAAATTCACGACTTTTTCCGAACCACTTCAGGAAGATTTTCAGACTTGTTGGGGATTATTTCCGCGTAGTCCTTGAACTATTTCTGAAGTTTTAACGAAAAACTCGAGTACTGGTCCCGACAAATTTAGTTAAACGAAATTAAATTAATTATTAACATCTAACCTAACCTATTTCTGTAAGTAACTGAATCGCCTAATGCTTTTCCAAGCCGTACACAGATGTTTACACTTCAAGTTTTATGAGTACCTGGTAGTCACATCTTTTTTATAGAAAGCTTGAAAGAAAAGAGCAGTAAGTCGAAGAGCAATAAATTTCTTCTTCGAACGCAGGGGCTTTTGAAAATAGTGTGACTTGAGACTCAATATCTGCTGTTGTTTTACGACCAACTTTTTGTTTCTTAACTCTCCTTAAAATCTGTTACATCGAGCTTATATAATACGTAGTATGGCCCCAACGATTTATTTGTAACCAAACTTATTTTGAATATAAAACCAGATTGAACATTTGGCGTCATTCTACGTACATATGTATGTAGAAGGCTATAAACACCAACACCGTCGAAGAGATAAAATAAAGCCCATAACAAATGGAAACTACTATGTAAAATCAAAGAACAAAAGACAGCAAAACCACTGACAGCCAGCTAGCCAACCAACGCCGACAATTATTAAAGAGGGAGGAACGGCAAAGAAACAAGTAATTTTTAGCAAAAAAAAAAAAACCGACTTCAACTCTCATATAAAAAAAATATATATATATATATATCTCATGATCCGCTGATCGGATCTTAACCAGATTAGTATGGGACCACCTCTGAGACACTACCTTTCCGATGCAAAAAGAATTATCGGTAAAATCGGTTGACGTGGTCCAAAGTTATGCGGTAACATACATAAAAAATAAAATAAAAAATAAAAAAATAAAAATATTCCGACGAACTGATAACCTCCTCCTTTTTTGGAAGTCGGTTAAAAAGTACAGAAAAGAGATATTTTATAGCAAAACTTTGTATAGAACACCGGATGTAAATTCCGCGCCAATTCGTGTGGGGGGCTTTCACGGTTGCACGCGATTGTAACTTTTGTAGGCTGTTGACAGGCGACATTTAAATATACATATATGTACATACATACATACATATGAACAAATTTTGCAATCGCGCAAGCAGCCAGATATACATACATATGGATATGATATAAATCAACAAAAGGCTGCGGAGTATGCATGGAAACAAATACTATATACAGTAGTTGTATGCGTATAATAAAACTATAAACAAATGTAACATATTTGCGTGTTTACATTTGCATAGCCCATGCCTGTGAACTCAGCCAGGGCGCTTGTCTGCCTGCACATGCTGGACATTTTTGCCGCGAAAAAGTTATGTACATATGGAGAATTCCTATAAATAGATAAATAAAATGTCATTTTATGTGCCTAGAAAATTCCATATGCATCTGTCATCAATATTCATATTCATATTGTCGGAAAATCAAATTCGATTTCGTCAACATTTTATATGCATATTAGGCTAGTCCTTAAAAATATCGATATCATGAAGCACGTCTTTATTTTGTTGTACGTACAAAAAAAAGTTATCGACGAAAATTTCCAAATTTCTAAAATAAATTTTAGGGCTTAGAAAAAATTTTATTTTATTTTAATCACAAGAATTCTACCAAAATGTTTATCGTGATCAGCAGTTACTCGGTGGGTTTACGAATTTATTTTAAAAAATATCAATAAAACCATGCGACAGAAAATTTTACAGACAAAAAAATCAATATATTCGCAAAACAGTGGGCCAAATATAGAAGCACTGCGTTTCTGGTTTTCCCTCAGACGTCAGGATCTCTTTAAAATTACCTTGAAATTTGAAAAATATTATTTCCTCAAAATTTTTTTTTTTAATTCAGTGCAATGTATTAAAATTTCATTTTAGGATAAGATTAGGATTAAAACAAAAGACTCTCTCTGACGTATAGATTTCTTTAAAATTACTTTGAAGTTTGAAAAATATTATTTATTCAAAAATTTTTTTTTTTTAATTCAGTGCAATGTATTAAAATTTGATTTTAGGTTAAGACAAAAGATTAGGATTAAGATAACATTTAATTATTATGCAGAAAAATACTCATAAAATACGGGTTATAGGAAGAAGAAGTTTGACTTCAGTCGCGCTAGGGATCCACGCAGACAATTTTTTTTTCAGCTGCGTACATAATTTCTACGCATGCCTTATAATTGGGTAAAAAGTGCCATGGCACCAAAGGAAAGTAGAAAAAAAAATTTAGGTACAGCATAATAAAATATAAAAAAACACCGATATTGTCAAAATTTTTTTTATTTTTGTGACTTTTGTTTGATTCCAAATACATGGAGACATACATATGTACATATGCATGTCTATTCTCTGTGCATTATTTCCGTTTGGAATACAAGAAAAAGCGAAAGCATATTTTTGGCAAATATTTCTACGTTCATATCTAACTTTATGTACATAAAACACCAACCCAAATAATATAAAAATACCGAAACCAGACTCTTGAAAACACGCAATGGATAAATTGATATGTACATATAAATATACATATATGTATATATGAGCGTCTACAAAAAATATTACATTAGGCTTTGTGAACCAAGAAAAATTACTGCAATTTGTTATGGCCAAATATCGAAAAGACCATAGAAAATAGCGTAAAACGGTGTCATGCAATACCTTCTATGTTTATGCTATTATTATACTTATAGATACATATGTACATATGAGCATAAGGATGTATACAAGTGCATAGTTTTAATATATGAGCTGGTCTTTTTTGTTTCACTTTATTTCCCACTTAACTTTCGCTACAATCTTTTCCTTTTTCCTTTTATACTTTATTTCATTTTATTGCTTATTTATCACCTTTTTGTTTGTTTCACTCCACTTACGTCCACTTTCTCATCACGTGTCCTTTTCGCTGCAATCAGATTCGAACTTTAGTTCACGCCCTTCCAGTAGCAATCAATAACGAGTGACAAGTCAAATAGGCTTTTTTCGTACTGCTACCCTTTTTATTTGCTTAAATAAAAATCTCAAAACAATTGTAAAGCACTTGCAGGTAAATGATTGATATGACAAAGAATTGGCAGTTTTGGCTCACTTTTTCAGATTTTTATGCTCCGTACGACACCTTTAACTTTTTCGCTTCCTTTTTTTTTAAGTGCTCTACGAAATCGTTGTGGCTGACTGATTTTAACTTTTATCACACAAAACGAACAAAGTTTATTGAAGGCGAAAAAAGCTTTTTGGTGTTGATATAAGGTTAGGTTAGGTCGCGGTCGTCAGTAAGACAGACTCAGGCTCCGAGCCCATTGTGATGCCGCATGTGGAGTCAGTAACAGTAATTTTAGAAGGTGCCTGATTTTGACGCATCTAAGGTCCTACAGGTTATGGAAGAATTATCTGCGTAGCGTGGAGAGCCTTCGCCTGGATAGAGCAGGGCACTAGCAGGACAGCTGCAGAATCGTTTCCTCCTCTTCTTCGTCTTAACAACTTTATAGAAATCATGTAATCGTACGCCTAGTCGATAGGCATGCCTGCCAATTAGGGAGTGTCCTATTGTAACAGATACTAACAAAGTGATATTCTGCTTCCTCAAACTCAATGTAAAAGCTCAAACAGTCAACGACGTAACGTAGACGTAGGTTGACGCAGACACGATCTACCTTATGGGATTCGCGTGTTAACGAAAACTCCCCACCGCATGGCGGCGACGTTGCCGTTGCCTCTCTCTCTCTCTATCAACAGTAAATTTGATATGCTGCTACGTACGTCAACCTACGTTTACGCTACGTCGTTGACTAACTGCGCTTTTAAGCCAGTGCGTTTAGCGCTGTGCGCCGGCTGCAGTTGCCATGGAAAGATTACTTTTCGGGCTAGAATTCTCAAATAGATAAACTGGTCGATAACAAATGAAACACATATTGAAGATGACCATTGGATGGGACTGGACTGGATTGGATTTGATAGAATTGGATTTGTTTGGATTGAACTGAACTGGATTAGATTTTATCGAATTGGATTTTTGTTAGGCCCAGTAAATTTTCTAAAATCTTTTCTGAATTTAAGTAGTTTCTCGATGGAAAGATAATCTAATCTATCTTGCTCATCCCCAACATATCTGGATCAAAGTTGAGGCATTTGGGTCTAGCCAAAGTCAGACACCTACAGCGAAAATGCTCTGAACTATTTTTATTTTCCAAACACAATTAGAGTGACAATTTAATGTAACCATGAATCGTCATCAATACTATCAAGGCAACAAAGATTGTCTTGAACCTTATTCATAGTACCTGACAGCTCCTGGCATTCGTGGACCTAAAAATGCCCCCAGACCAATTATATTATTATATTATTATCCGCGGTGCGAAAATTCATCAGCCAGTGCGTTTTATGAGTTTGAACTCTTCGCAGTTTTCATCGGAGTTCAGCTTCAGCTTACATTTTTGGAAACATTTTCGAAGAGCTAAGAACCGTAGAAAATTCAACACACCATTTAAAGATTTTCCTGATCTTGTGCTCGACAAGAAACATAGACGGTATTGACCATGATTAAATGCCATGATAGCGCATAAAAATACGCTACATTCAGGCTGACAAAAGCTGAGTATAGCCAAAGTAGCATAGCTCTACCTTAGACCACAAGTCTTAGCTAAGGTTCTTCGACACAATCCGCAAACTTTCAATGTTCCGTCTATCACCACCTCATCAGCCTTATATTTTTACAAATAAATTCTTCGGTATGATGGGGTTCTAATAATATTTTGTGAAGTTTTTTGCTTTAATTGTGTGCCAACTGCAAAAGTCAAACTCTGGCATTTGCATTCTGAAAGTTCTTACAAAGACTTAACACTCAGGGTTTTAAAAGTATGACTCGACAAAGAGAAATTAAAATAAGCACAAGAAAATCTCTTAATAAGTAGTTTAAGCATGATGAGAATTTAATTTTTCCTTAGTACAAAGACAAAACAGCCAAAAAAAAAAAAAAAGAAAACTTAATCCTATTTGAAGCGGAAATCACAAATTACCATCCAGCAAGAATTTCACAATTGCTAGAGTCAAAAAACTGTGGAGTATGGCTGTAGACATTGTTATTGTTAGGTGACACACTTCCCTACACACATCTGCATGTAAGCATCTAAAAAAAATACCTGTGCGTATTCGAAAAGATGCTAAGTGTATTGTGAAAATAGCTAACAAGTTGAGGAATTGTGAAACTGAGCTTTTTGCTTTATTTTTTCCCTCTCTCTTTGTTGTTGCATATTTCATTTATTTCAAGCAAGCATGAAAAATGGTACTTGGCATTAATACCGTTGCAAATACATACACCATAAAAAGACTTACGCAAGAACATATATGGCAAAGAGAAGTGAACAATGTCAGTTAGTAGAAAATATGCGACAATTGAATAACCATAAAAGTAGTTGTTAACGGAGGCAGTAAGAAATTAAAATAATATCAATAATTGTAAAAGCCAAGCTCATGTCAGTGGTTGAGTACAGAAGACATGTGTACTCACATGTAGGTAGCAAAATAGATAACCACTTACGGTGATCAAATTGAGATAGAACACACGTCACCGTAAAAGGAAACGATGGAAGAATGGAATAACGCATAATGAGGTAAAGTGGTTTTTGCACTGGCCTTTCGGAGAGTGTAGCAGTAAAATTATGTCCAATAAAATGAAATGTGAGGGAATGAAGTGAAAGGAAATGAAACGAAATGAAATGGCATGTAACGTTATGATATAAAGTGAAATGAAATTAAACGGAATGAAATGAAATGAAACGGAGCTGGGTGGAGTGAAACTAATAAAAATTAAATAAAGGGAAAGTAAAATTAAATGAAAAGAAATAAAAAAGCAATAGAAGTAAACGAACAAATTAAATAAAGTGAAAATAAAAGAAACGAAACGGAATATAATGAAACTAAACGAAAGAAATGTAATGAAATGTAATGTAATTAAATAAAATAAGACTAAACGAAACGATAATTAAAAGAAATAAAGGGAACAGAAATTAAATTAAATTAAACTAATTAGATTAAATTAAATTAAAGCAAAGGAAATGGAATGTAATGGAACGAAACAAAAAGAAATGAAACAAAGTGAAATGTGAAATATAGTGAAACTAAATGAGGTGGAATGGTTTGGAATGAAACGAAAAAATTTAATATAGTGGGATTTGAAATAAAATGAAAGGAAATAAAATAAAACGGAAAGAAAAGAAATAAAGGGAAAATGGAAAACGCGACGAAATGGGAATGTAATGAAACGAAACGGATAAAATAAGGCCAAATGTAAAATAAAATGAAAATAAAAAATTTAATGAAGCGAAAAGAAATAAAGCGAAATAAAAAATGAAGTAAAAGAAAAGGCGATGACATGAAATAAAATGGAGCTAAATTAAATGAAATGAAACGAAATGTAATGGAACAAACGAAAAGAGAAAAATTTAATAAAGTAAACGTGGAATAAAACGAAACGAAATGGAATGGAGCGGATTAAAATAAAATGCTTTGTGGAAAAAAATGACAGGAAAGAAAAAAATTAAGAAAAATTATATGAAATTTGCAGCGAAATGGAATACAATCAATACAAACTCCACGAAGTGATATAAAAGAATATGAAACATAAGAATGCAAAGAAAACAAATAAATAAATAAATGAAGGTAATAAAATGAAGTGGGCTAGTTCTCGCTGAGAAGTCAGTGGAGCCTTCAAAAAATTTTAAATAAAAGTAAATGTAAACAAAATTTTAAAATGAACTTTTATTTAGTATGTGCTACATATTTGCATTACTTTTTACAAATTTTCCCGCCGATTTCAATTTAAGTACATAGGTAATGACGAATTTCCACTAGGCAAATTAAATATTGAAATTACAAAAACTTGGTGTCATGTGGAAATGAACTTAATGACTTTTTTTTTAACGTAATGATTAGGTTTTAGTGCCCAAATTTGTGATTACAGTTTTTGCCATTTAATGCGTAGTGGAAATCCAGCAATTGGAAAATGGATATGGGTTTTCGAAATGCATATATCGAGCCCCGCGGTACCTATCGGCACATTTTTTCAGTCCTTTCTTTTTATGTAAATAATATACCAAATATCTCGACTGCTGCGCAACCTATCGGCAAAATTGAAATGTGGAATTATTCATTTTCGTGTACGTAATATACATTCCAAATATAAACGAAATGGGGTTATTCCAATATCTCGACACCTACGCCACCTAGCGAATTAATTCTCCCTTTATATTGGTGAATAATTTAACAATATAACACTTAAGCGACCTCCAAAGGGTCATTTTATTCAAGAATTCCAAAAAAGTGGTCAAAACTACCCGTTCGTGTGAGAGTTAAAATATTCCTCCTTTTACAATATATACACAACCTACATATTTCACTGCGATATGAAGTTTAAACTTTTTTCTACTTATTTTTAAACCCCTCAGGCAAATTATTGCAAACTTAATATAGAAAGTTTACTAAATGAGTGTAGGTTTTTCATAGGTCATGGCAAATAAATCAACGGCCATGGAATATAGAACGCAGACCTTACATATATAATAGATTATATGTCATAGATGGTGTATGATCGATAATAGAACAAAGGAACTTAATTATATAAAGTAGATCAGTGTTCACAAAGTATATATCTATAACCACAAGTAAATATACTTTCGTAACGCATGTTAAACATCATAGATTCTAAATTATAGATCAATACAAAACCTAGTTCATGGACCACATANAAAACTTTTTTCTACTTATTTTTAAACCCCTCAGGCAAATTATTGCAAACTTAATATAGAAAGTTTACTAAATGAGTGTAGGTTTTTCATTCGGAGTTGGAATTATTCTGCTCCCCAAAAAAATGCTGTTGCACTGTCTTAAGGGCCATAGATCATAAATCATAGATCATAGGTCATAGCAAATAAATCAACGGCCATGGAATATAGAACGCAGACCTTACATATATAATATATTATATGTCATAGATGATGTATGATCGATAATAGAACAAAGGAACTTAATTATATAAAGTAGATCAGTGTTCACAAAGTATATATCTATAACCACAAGTAAATATACTTTCGTAACGCATGTTAAACATCATAGATTCTAAATTATAGATCAATACAAAACCTAGTTCATGGACCACATATCATAGATAGTAAATAATAGACTGTAGCCTATGGAGTCATAGGTCAGGTCGAGGTGCAGGGATGGTATTTCCAGGGGTAGTAACTCTAATTTAAGCCCAAGTGGAAGGTTCTATTACCTTTTGTTTTTTTTTTTTAGAGCTTCTCAAGTATTGCAAAAACAGCGATTTTTTTACACTTTGATCTCATTTTTCTGGTGCTGGAGCTGGTGGAAACTTTGTACTTACGGATTCTTAATCAGCACTCAAAATTCTATCAGAAACAGCTTTAACACTTTCGCACCAAATTTTACCATTTTAATTGGCCTGTGTTATAGATATTAGATTACAGACCTGAAAACATAGATCAATAATAGACCAATGCAAAATGGATAACACATCCTTGAACACAGATTAGACATAATACATCGTACGCCAGGCATCACAGATCATGGATCATAGATCACAAATCCTAGTTAATACACCACAGACAATAGTTCATATACCATATATGATAACAGAATAAATCATAACTGTATAAATCATAGATACTGTATCAGAAATGATAAATCAAACATCAAAGGAAATGCATCATATAAAATAATCAGTGGTTGCAAAATTTTAAGTATAAAACAAATATACTTTTACAAAGCTATGTTGAACCATTACATAGTTCAGAGATACATAAAACATTATTTAAAAAGATCATTGACACAATAAGTAGTTAAGTCTCACAAAAAAAAAAAAAAACAATTAGGGAATTGCAAAAAAAATTGTAGCTGACTCATTTCACTGTCTGCCTCTTTTTAATTTACCGATAATTAAAAAATAGTTTAAAATTGTTTGTGCTTCCCGAAAATGGTTATTGTGATATTGTAGGTGTATGAAAGTAACGTGTAGTACTCACGAGTATGTAGTAGTGAAGTATGTATGTACATTCAAGCATAGCTATAAACATCTTTTTATTTGCTACATTGCGGTTCATTAACCCGACACCAAATTGAAGTCACTATAAAGACCTCAAGCAAAGCAAAAAAATACATTTCATTTTTCTTAACTATTTAGTGGGCTCAAAATATGCCGCGTTTCTTAAACTCAACTATTATTGATACTTTGCCTGTCGTACCGTTGCTCCTATTTATATTTTCATTTTCTTTCAAATAAGAACGTAACAAAAAAGCGTTCGAACAACACTTTGAGCTATTCGAACAACAAAGCAAATATTGAGAAATACAAACATACTTAAGTGCATACTTAAATAAATTTGTATGTATGTACATTTGCTTAGGAGAGCAGTGAAAATTTGAAGACATACTTAGATGCCTAGAAAAATACCAAGCCAAAGAGTAATTTAAGAAATGTAACTGAGTAGAAATAAGTTCGAAGAAAACTCAGTTAGACTTAAATGTTTTGCGATTTCTTTTGTTCAAAAAAAAAAAACAATTTCCATTAAGAAAAATAAAGCGAAAACGCACCTTCAATATGCGCATGTATTGTACTCGTATGTATGTACCTTCAAGTGTACACAAACAGTGCTGTTTACTTTAAGTGCCCTTTTCTATTTGTTCACTGTGCGGCAAAAGCTTGGTTTTAATGTAGCACCTTATGTTTGTATGTATGTATGTATGTATGTGCGTATGCTCCAACTAGTACAACAATTGTTTCGAATTGTAAACAAATGTAAAAAACGTACAGTATTTCTCACAGCAATTCCCGGGTGGGTGTTTACAAGTGTAGTCATAGATGCACATACATATATACATACATACATATGTATGTAAATACCGATATATAGTTCCTGTGTATGTATGTATTTATGTACACAAAGGTAAACCATTTACATATCAAGTGGCTTAAGAAAAGTCTCATTTATGACTCAGCTGTTGTAGCACTGTAATTTGCCAAGCAAATATAAAAATATTCATGTATTCAAATATAGCGCAATTATATCTCCTCACTTACGATCTAAAGTTGGCATAACATTGAAAAAATTATTCATGACTTACTTCAGCAATGCCAAGCGTTGTGTCGTTCACGCTATGCTGCCCTTTTTACCGTTTACCAGACAAGAACAACTCAAAACATACAAAATCAGCAAATTATAAAATGCTAAAAGCGCGGTTACCCACGAACGTGTACGTAGCGTAGCGTAGAAGTACGTCGAAACATATCAAGTTTGCTGTTGATAGAAGGAGAGAGATGCAATGTCTACGTCACGGGCATGCGGTGGTGAGTTTTTGTTAACACGCAGATGCCATAAGATAGATCGTCTCAGCTGATACGTTCTACGTTTTTACGTCCGTGGGTAACTGCGCTTTAAAGCACAAAAGAGTATACATACATACTAGGGCTGTGCGATTATTCGATTACTCGAGCAAGTTGGTTAATCAGTTATTCGGTTAATCAATTACTCGAGTAATCAAGATTTTGATTACTCAAAACGATGATTAATCGAGTTACTTGAAATATGATTACTCAAAAAAATTAATTTTGCTCGTTAAAAGAGTTTGCTTTGGAAAATGCTTATTTTCTTTTTTATATTCTGTATATGAAAAAAATATGTATGTATGTATGTATTTCCTTTTTATTTTTGAAAACGGAAACGTTTTTTTCTCAAAGTATCAAGGAACTTCAACTGCTTTATATGTATGTATGTAAAGAGTACTTTGAAATGTTCATTACTCATTTTATTCATAATGTTGATTAATCATAAAGCAAATTACTCAAATATTTTTGTTTTTGGTTAATCAAAATCTTGATTACTCGAGTAACTGAACATTTGAGTAATCATAATTTCCAATTAATCGAATAATTGAGTTATTTACTTTATGATTAATTAAAATTTTGAATAATCAATTAATCGCACAGCCCTAATTCATACATACTATATATGAGAAGCAAAGATCAGTGAAAAACTTTTGAGTTCAAATCACTTAGTACAAAAGTTAGATCAAAATAAAAAACTTTGTAGAAATTATGTCAGTTCAGTATGCAGCATCACAGATGATAGAACATAGATGATAGTTCACTAATCATGGCTTATATGTTGATCATTGGTTATGTGTCATAGATCATCGATCATATATGATATATCAGGGATCACATATCTTAGATTGTAGATCATAAACGATAGAACATAAATCATAAAACACATATGTATGTATCTTATATTTATCACAGAACATAGTTCGTAAATCATTGATAGCAGATCGCAGATAATTAGTCCAAGCCATGCATGAATTCGAGTGATCTCTGCAACGTTCTCAATGGATTGTTTTCGTTATAACGGAGAATTGTTTGAAATATCTGACTAATGAGAATGTCGAGAACTCTCTCGAAAGTTTAGGGAACAAAGGAAAGTAAAGTGAATGGACGCAAATTGTCAGCATAGATGTATTGTAGTATTTTTTCGGAAATATACATAGTACTGCGCCGGGCAGAAAGAGCTTTTACTCTGCACACGTCTATATGAAATATATCTATAGAAAGCTTAAAAGAGCTTTGCCTGCGGGGAAGGCGGTGCCCATCTCCCACATAGTATATTATCTGCCAAACTTCGAATTTTCTCGAGACTTTTACAAAACATTTGCTACTTCAAATCATTATATCACGAATTCGACTTAAAGCTTACTTACTTATGTGCATTAGACCGTACCACCTTACAAGCAACGTAAAAAAATCGCCAGAAGGTTTCCGAGTGTAAAGAATTTTTGCAGGGCAATTGAGAAAAAGAAGTTGTTTTTTTTTTTGTCGAACTTAGCGGACGGCGTTTTAACATTTTGCGGTGACACCTTCTTTCGGCAATAACATTTTTTTTTTATTGTTCTGGAATAATCAAAAACACTTCCCTGGCAAAAGTTTTGCGATTTTTGGTGAGCTTTTATTTACTGACATTAGAGTGGTACGTTATGGGGGTAAGTAGTAGGACAAGGTACTTGATGTCAATGAATTTTGACGCAAAACTTCTGTTTCTGGTAAGGTCTAATGTGCATAGTACCCTGTACATTTGGAAGATAAGTTTAGATCCTGTTTTCCCAAAGTTCTGCAACTGCATTCTGCGACGCAAAAAAAACACACAAATTAACCTTTTTTCAAACTTCTAAATCTAAGTGTCACAATACTGGCAACAACATTTTATTTGGCTGAACTTTCAACAAGTTACTCAGCTACCATTTTCATGGTTCCTTACCTTTGAACTGGAATTGCATATGTGTCACTTAAGCCGTTCAAGACACGAAGCTAATACAGTCAGAACGTATGAAAGGATGCAGTGCGATTACAAGGAAGATACATATATATATATATACATATATGTATATCATACTTTTATATGTAGTATAAATAGGTACATGTATGAAGTTCATCTGCAATCGTATGAAAGGCAAAACTCTTAGCTAGCTCATTATTTCTAAAGCCTACGCCAAAAGTGGAATGATGAAGAAAGAAAAAAGGAAAAGAAGGAAAATATGGAGAATTCAACTTAAGCTTGAGAGCAGCATTAAACTTCATTCCATTTGCTCGTAGTCGCTGGCACTACTACATGCGAGTACGTTGGAGGTGTATATAAAAACATATGCACATTAGGGTGGAGCGATTTTTTTCGATTTCGACATTTCTAATAGTTCGGATAAGTTGCGTAACATGATCACATGAAACCATGTTAAACCCCTTTCCGATCGGATAATATTTACAGTCGCCACAAGAGCCTTAAAGTTTCAAAAATCTCTCAAATTATGGTTCTTTTATACTTTTCTTTAACGATTTTCTAGAAATATTTCAAGTATGCATTTCTCTAGCCCATTCAATTTTAGTAAAATAAAGTACAAGTTGCGTTAATCGCCCCTCGGCAGGCAATGGCAAACCTCCGAGAGTATTTGTGCAATGAAAAACAGCTTTCCACAAAAACTTAATAGCCTTTCGGAGTCGGCGTAAAACTGTAGGTCCCTCCCTTTGACAACATCACAAGGCGCACGCTACAAATCGGAGGAGAATCTCGGCCAAACACCACATAACATAATGTGTAAGCGCCAATCTGTATTAGAATTTCTAAAACAAAAAAATTTATATTTTTCTCGCTCCGCCCTAATGTACCTAGCGCATGGGTGCATACAAAAAACATTGATATGGCCATTTTTATACACATACTCGTACATATTTACACATGTGTACTGTACAAGTAATAGAATCTTTGGCATCTCCTTGGCATTCAGAGGTTTTCATTTCAGTTTAATATCAGCAGCAGATTGAAGTTGCAGCGACCTTTATGTGCACATTTTTCCTTTTTGTTGTGTATACATTTTTTTTTTTTAGAATATAAACTCTTCTGCGGGATTTATTCCGCAGAAGCTCATCTGGCAAGCACATGCATACATACATACGTAAGCATACACATGTTGAGCTCCCGCTGACTTTCCGCTCCTTTCATTCTTTTTTATTTGCTGCATTTATTCACCAAATCACCAAGTACTTTAATATTCTTTAGCTTTCAGTTTGTTCCATGTTCTAGTGTGGTTTTGTCACTCTTTCTTTTACGACTACTTTTTTCTCCCCATGTGTTCCCCGTTTTTCTTCCCGTCTATTCAATGCATTTTTTTTTTTAACTAACTCATGCGAGCTTATGGAAAATGTTGCATAATGTAGTTGTTGCTATTTAGTGTTACATGTGTTGCAAGTGTTGCATGTTGCATTTTATGCATTCTTCAAGCGCGTTTTACCCATTAATACTCTTCTGAGCCCATTTGCTGCATGCGTGGCGAGAACGGGTGTTGAATGGACAAACACGCTTGAACTTTGTATTTTTTTTATACATCCATAGTACACTCCCATATTCAACTTCATTTCACGTTGCATTGCCGTGTAGCGTTACATACATACACTTGAAGTGCAGTTAGTATTCAAGTACTTCATCCCTAGTGGGTTGCTGTGTGCTGCAGTGGAGTGTTGGAAGAACTGTTGGTACTTAGCGATGCCTTGTGTGGCGGTTTTAAGGTAAAAAGGTAAAGGCGAAGTGAAAGGTATGTAAGAGAAATTTGATTATACTTAATTTTGACCATTGTGACATCTCTTCGTATAGAAACTGCTAAGCTCAAGGAAAAACCGCGGACTGATAAACCAAGGATAGGTTAAGCTGGTGTGGCAGTCGGAGCAAAAAACTAACTCACTTAGATCTTGGACACGCCATTGTGATATTTACCACTGCGAAAGACAGCAACCCCAGTGAATATTCTTCATACATCGGATAATCCCGTAAGAGATCTAAAGAAGTGCCTACCTAAAAAGCCTGCGCTGCAAAGCTGGACAGCTGCAGAAGAAGTGCTCCACGGGTTTTTCCTCTTCCTCATCTCTGAAACGTCTGCCAGAAGAGGCGATGGACCGGTTACACAAACCGTGAGCAACTCTTTCGTTTTTTTTTTTCTTATCTACGTATTTGTGGCCATAGTAGCCTCGTTGTTCTACGAGAGCTCTCCTCCAGCCATGACCTGTTGGCCTCTTCAATCACCTTATTTCTAGTCCCTTAATTGGCCGGTTGCCAAGGGTATGCCAATTATA
This sequence comes from Rhagoletis zephyria, assembly GCF_001687245.7. Lineage (NCBI taxonomy): Eukaryota > Metazoa > Arthropoda > Insecta > Diptera > Tephritidae > Rhagoletis > Rhagoletis zephyria. Next base: position 19,452 of record NW_016157463.1, read on the forward strand.
CACCTGCTTTGACTTGCGGGGACATTGGTACCCTAATTTGCTAGTTCATTGGTCCTGCAATTTCCTTCAATATCTCTATGTCCCGGGATCTATATGAGGCGGACCTTGAATACGGCGCTAATATCATTTAGAGCTGCTTGGCATTCCTGTGCAACCTTCGGTCTTAGCATTCTGGCTGTCCAAGAATATATTAATCGCAGTTTTCGTTACGGCATGCGTTCTAAGCTACAAAGCCACCTCCTTTATATTAAGCTAAAAAATCTACCTGATAAACCTTACAGTGGTCCGGAATTCGGACGGCTTATTCCGGTTCTAACTCTTTAGTGAACCATATTGTCTAGCTCGAATCCATCCGTGTAAAAATTCAATTCCCTCCGCCNCCTATTGTCTAGCGTGGATCCATCCGTATAAAAATTCAGTTCCCACCCTCTCCATGGTCTTGGTGTTTGCCATTCTCTTCTTGATGGTAAGCTTGTCTTAAGTAGACTATCGATTATGGGTTTAGGGCGAAGTAGTCGATTTCTTGGTCATAACTTTCCAGAGTGTGAAGCATGGAAGCGAGGCCGGACCTTCGATCATTCTATAGTACTATACTTTCTTTTTAGTTTGAGGGCAGAAGCGGATCATTTTAGGGTGGTCTTTAAGCCACCTGAAACGCATAAAAACTCTGTTCTTTGGACCTTTGTCAGTAGTTTTAGGTAATTTTCCTTTTTTTACCGTACAAGTATATATAGTATATTTTGCTTTGCTGCCTTTATGCTTAAGTGCACATTTAAGATACCTACCCCAAAATGTGCATCTGAGGCATTATTTTAAACATTTATAAGGAAACTGCTCCGATAGATGCATTCAACATACCTGTACATTGGCGATACCTGCCTTAAAAAGTGTGCAACTAGTATCAATTTTCAAAGAAAGTATTACGTTTACCTGCACTGACCCTACAATTACCTAATTTTACAATCTTTTATTTATTTTGCTCATCTCGCAGAACCACGAAAATGGCTATCAATTTATGTAGTTATATAGATAATTAGATACTATTTGGTAAACATTTCGCTTGCAGTAATTTCTACGTGGTAAGTGCTTCTCCATTATTTGGTTTCATAGGGATTTGGATACCTTCCTCATTGAAGTAGTAAAGAAAATTCGCTTAAGTGCCTTCTTTGGTTAAGTGCACAAGTTTTTCGTGCAAATAAAGATGTGCAGCTAAGGAAAATATACGTATTCCATATTATAGTATAGGCCTGGCCACAGAAGTATAAAGCCAGTGTATAATACGCCGTAGGACCCCCTTTTGGTTCCGACCGCTTGTTTTGAAGTATACAATGCAACGTTAGCATTCCTAAAAGAGGGAAGATAACCCATCCCATCCCTAAGCCTAGCGGTTATCTTTCTGCTGACGACTATAGCTTCAAGCAGTGCCGCAACGTTATGGTCAACTCCAAACTCTTCTAAGGTACCCGTTATGGCGCTTGCATTAATGTTGTTGAAGGCATCTTCTATGTCTATAAAGGCAACCGAGCATACTCCTTATCTGATAAGCTCGTTTCCACCAACCCAACGAGCAAGTGCAAAGCGGTTTCCGTAGATTTGCGCTGGAAAGAGCCTACTTGTTGGTATCACGCCCCGTACATAATCATCCTATCTTCTCTATCATACTATCTCCTCTAAAATTTTAGGAGGAAAGACGTAAGTCTGAAGTGTGAGAAGACCTACCTGTTTTTGTCTCTCTCCACCCTAACAACAAATAGCCCATGTTAAGAAAGCTTCTTATAATAACCGCAATGAACGGAGGGATTGCTGCAGCTCTGCCGGGTGAATGCCATCAAGTCCCGGTGACTTTTAGCATTTGTAATCAACCGATTACCTAGATCAAATTCCCTGCCATGACTAGTAGGGTTGTTATGTTCCACCGGCTCGTAGACTGGCACTCATAAATAGCAATATTTTATAAGAATTAAAATAGACTAACTGACCTCGGAACGTTCTCTGACTCGCTGACCACTGGTTATGGATCCATCATCACATGTTTTCTGAACGAGAAACCCACAACCTTTTCAGATAATTTCAAATAAGAATGTGACGAGAATATTCTATTTAGAGGCCTATTCTGAACATTTTGTTATCAGAAAATTTAAAAATTTTATTAACAAAAATTTAAACTGGAACTCTCAGAAAGATTCCGAAGATGTACTAAAATAAGACTTCAACTCAAAGGGCACACCGATGATATTTTCCCTGGGGCTGGGCCCTGCTCTCAGCGGCCTGCTAATCCCTAAAACGTCCATCGATTTACAAATCAAATAAATGAATGTAATTTGCAAAAAACAAAAAGTATTAAATCGCATAATAACAACAATATCATTATCTCTGCTTTTTCCTATTATTATTATTATCGATGCCGTGGTATTATTAATTATGTAAATTTTTAAATCCGCATGCAGCCCACATGCCGTGCTGACCTTCACGCATTTTAGTAAGTCATTATTTTTTATTTCGTTTTTTTTTTCAATTTCTGTAGTTTACTAATTTGCACTTAATCTGCCAATCTCAGACGCAATCGTATTTATGGCTGTCAACAATTTCACAAAATTTATTGCTGTCATCGTGCCTTTCTTTTAGTTGGTTTACCTACACAAAAATATGCATACATACTTACATACATATTTAAGTATAAACATAGATATTTTCATTCATTTTTAACAAATTTATTTTCATTGTTATTTTTCTATCTGCACGCAAAATAAAATCAAATTAGTTAAATAATATTGATGAAGCGAATAAATCATTAGAAAAAGCATGCTCGTGCCAACCAATGATTGCATAAATTATTTGATTATTTGAATACGGCGCTGAACTACTACCGAAACAGCAATTTAGTTATTCATAAATTTAGTTTTTTTTTTTTTAATTCAAGCTGCAGGCGAAAGAAATTCAAATTAGTCATATTGACTACTTTTATGCATTTTAAGTGGAAAGTAAATTATTAGTTTTCATTCTACAGGTCATCAAAAGTTGTTGGTACACTCAATATTTGTGTTCGTATCAATGTTAAAAAAAACCTGTTCACACTGGCACTTCAAAGCAACTCTGTCAAAAGTTAAACCGATTTAGTGGCGTAGCAAAAGGGGGGTTTAGGGGTATGGATGCCCTCCTTAGCTGGTGAAATACTACGTTGTACTTTTGGATTTTTTCTCTTATATATCAATTTTGATATATATACATTAGGGCGGGACAATTTGTAAGGGAGATTTTTTCGACTATGCGCGTATAGCACAAAATAATTCTACGTGTAATTATAAACAAATTTCCGGAAGAAGCCATGGGTCTAAAATCAATTTGTAATGTCGTAAAGAACAAAAGTGATTAAATTTTTTATAAAAACATGCTATGAGGAGTTCTTTGGTATAAGGAATCCATTTGGACGCTTATCTTTTTCTTAAAACTTCCACTAGAGGGCGCAACAGTGAAAATTTTTACTTTTTCACAATTTGGCAAACTCGTGGTTTATTCGGCAATTTTGCTTAGAAAATTAAAAAAATGGCCCGCCCTAACAATGTACTAAATTGTGAAATACTCTACAAAATATACTAGGGCTATTCGCGATTCGGTGCATAAGAGCTGACAAATTTATGCAATTGCAGAAATATGCCATGGATTGTGAGCGACCTTTATTAAACTGTCATGGTAAAGCTTTTGCAAAACAATTTTTGTGCATCAGCTTTGGTTTTCTTTATGAATGCAATGCATAGCATTTTTATGCTATGGATTTTCGGTATTGCAAATTTGCCAAGCCATGACAAATGCAAATGCGTGTATTTTGTTTGTGTATTGCAAATAATTTGCAATACAAATTTGCAATGCAATGATGCTAGGCCATTTGCACCGGATCGCGAATAGCCCTATTTATTTGCAACTAGTTGATTGTCTTCATTCCCGCTCAGTTTTTAGAAAAGTTGACACATTTTTGGCACACAAAGTCTCAGCATAAAAATTAATTTCAGTGGCAACCCTTTTGAAAAGCAGCTAATTGAAAGAATTTTTGGACAGTTCGTCTGATAATGAGTTGTAAATTTTGTCTTCATTACACTAAAGCTTTTTCAAACACCATTCGTTTGGTACAAATTTCTTATTTTTAGTATTAACTTTTAAGATTTTTGACAACACTACTGAAAAATTTTGCTAAGCCAACGATTTGGTAAATACCCTTCACTTGTTACCAAAATTGTAATATATCATTTATCTTATTAATTTAATATAATAAAATTTTTAAAACTGGTGGCACCCTCTTTAAAAATATTTTCCAAACTAAGCTTTCTTAAGCCACTTTAGTTTAGTATGTATTCATTTATCCGATCAATGTAATTAAATACAATTTTTCTTACAAGTGGCATCCCTCTTTAAAAATATAAATAACTAACTATAACAAAAATATAATAACTATAATAACTAAGCTTTCTTATACCATGTTCTGACCGACATTGAAAACATGTTTTCGTTGCTAAAACTGTTTTTCGACCTAAAACTTGTGTTTTCGTCTATGTAAAATCTGTCAAACGAAAACCAGTTTTCGCTGAAATCTACTTGAACACTCCACTCATTCCAATCGGTGTCTTCACTAGTTTTTTTTTTCGATTATTTATCGAAGTGGAAGACATATTTTATCATCTTTAATAAGCCATTTCGGATTTATTGTTAATTGGTCTACCTAAGTAAAATAAGAATGAAAGTAAGAGGTTGTAATTGCAAAGAAAATGAAGGAAAAGTATTTTGGTTTGGTTTTTATGTAGCAAAAGTGTAATCAAAAGATGTAAGAAATGCCAACGAAAACACTAACAGCCGGTGTGAACAGCCTTCAGCCCACAATCCCAAAACTCGTTTTCAAAGTGTTTTCGTTGTCGGTCAGAACATAGTATTAAGCCATTTTCTTTTGCCACCCATATTTCAACATTTTATTTGCCTTATTAATTTAATTTAATTAAATTTTACAAACAGGGATAACCCTCTATTTTGAAATTTAAGCATTAGTTTGATACCCATATTTCAATAATATGTAATTGATTATTAATAATTATTGAATGATATTTTTAAAAAATGTGGCAACCCTCTCCAAAAATATTTTCCCAGTTATGCTTTTTTAAGCTTCATTAGTTTGATATGAAAATTATAATATTTCATTTATTTTATCAATTTAATTATTCGAAATTTACCAAACACGTGGCCACTCTCCATTTTTTTTATGTTTTGAATCATCCGAAGTGTATTGCGAACAATTATTGTCGCCGTCGTTCGTCGTTTGCCATTATTCATTAGTTAGCCAGAAGTCATAAGAAGCCATTCATCCCCGCCCTACAAAAATTTTAGCTACGCCACTGAACCCATTTAATATTTAATGCTCACGAAAGTAATCTCTTTGATATTTATAGTTTCAATGAGCCATTTGGAATTGACAGTATATATTGTTTAAGCTTTAAAGCGTATACGTAAATGCTTCTTCAAATCAAGTCGAGCTATTAAAGCTAATTTTCTTAGTATACTTAATAAATATTTAATGGAATATTTATTTATTAGATAGCTTCCGTAAGTCTATTAAATAAATCAAAATATTTAAGTAATTTCGGCATTTCTAGTTTTTAAGCCTTTAAGACATAAAACGTATCTTAATTCATCTTGTGAATCACCAAGGGGTCTATTGAACCACTTAGTGCCGCGCATGAGTTCGGGGATGTTCGATAGCTTCACTTCCGCTCACTGGTGTAAAATGTTGAATGACCTTACTGGATTTCCCACAACCGATCACATCCCACGCACGCGCACTACCGACACCAAGCCCATGACACGTCTTCTCTCAAGGGAAGAATGCAAGGAGGATGCAGTCAGGGAAATAGGTTTATTCGGAACAATTTGGTATGTATTTCAGATCTCCGCTTCCTGACTACTGCAGTGTTTTTCAGGCGGAACTAATGGCTATCTGAAAGGGTACATCACTAGTGCAGTAGTGTGGTACGATTACTAGTCATGATATCCACATTTTATTAATTAATAAATATTCTGAATGCGGCAACACGGTACATTATGTAATTGGTTTTGCCTTCTCCTAATTAATTTATGGGTTCACTTTATGGCTGCAGCTGTATGAGAAAGATCATATTCAATCTTACTGGAGGTACATAAGTATAGTATCCCACAGGACCACTTTCATCTTCACCTCTCCACGTTCGGCCTTCAACCTTACTAAGAATCTTAAATAAAAGCTGGCAATATAAACACCCCTTAACTACTTAATTCATTTAAAACTGAGAGTAAGATAATCGCACATCTTGTGCCTAGAATTACGTTGATTACTTCGCTCTTCGCAATTGATAGAATGATACTTTGAACTGTGAATGCTGTATCTTTCTATTGTCTTATTCATTATTTCTACGTGTCTTTTATGGACAGCATAAACAATTTACACTTACCAGTTACACGAGTATGCTGTACAAATTTTCTCTGCATTATCGCTGCAGTTGTTATAATGACTTACCTAAAATGGGAGTAAAAGAAAGTTTTTTTTTTAATTTTTTATAATAAAAAAGGAAATAACTAGTATATGTAGAAAGAATTAATCTATTCAAAATTTGTATATTTTGAACTACTTATATACCAACGAGTAGAAGGTATTATCAAATATAATAGACCGCAGTTAAAAAAAAAAAAAACCTTTAAAGGGACTTTCGGTCTATTTTTGAGGGGCGAAATCTAAAAGTAAGAGCAAATGAGCCTGGAATTCCGAATTAAAGGATCCTAAAATCAAATAGAAAATATCACAATAAGGAACGGAAAAAACAATGGGATCAACCGAACTACGCACAGATCCTTGTATCGAAAAGTGAGCTGTTATCAGCACACAGTGGGCCGTATGTATAGAAACTAAGCAAATACTTTTTTTTAAATTTCAGACCTTTTACTTAAATTTATTCGAATACTTAAATTGAGCAAAAAGTCTGAAATTCTAAGAAAACGCTCACAGTGGTCTGAAATTCAAATCTAGTTGGACAAAACTATTTGATCACATGCGCTTTAATACAATTTGATACCACTTTTTACAACGCTTTTATCAACTTGCAATGTTGTGTGTCCAGAAACTTTCAATGTTGTGGATCCAGAAACTTTCAATGTTGTGTGTCCGACACCATAAAACCTTTGCTTTGAAAAGCAAAAATATAAATAAACGTTTTCAAGCCTCGGCCCTCAAATGGGAGTTGAACTTACATCCTCCGTACCAATAGCACATGAATTTGTACTTACTTACGAATATGTAGATATGTGCACATTTTATTTGCTTGCATGCGATTTGCATATTAATTAGCACACAATACACACACACACACACACACACACACACCAAAGCACTGAAACAAGCCGGGAGATTGTGGGATTTTGCATCCACTTGCTTTTGTTGTTAAAATTGCTGTGCACTGAGCTGCGCTGCATTATGCTGCACTGTGCTGTGTTGTGCTGTGCTGTGTGCTGACATTATTAATAAACGATATAAAAGGCGAATAGATGTCGTTTTTTTATTTATATGCAATTTAAATTACGACTACTTGTACACATGTGTTTGTATGTACATATGTAGATATGTAAATAGTTCTCAAAGCAAATTTTTTTTTAACTGAAAGAGAAAATTTACAAAGCACTTGCTGTCAACTGGTCTGACAGTGCTGCTGCCAACCTACTGGTAATTTAAGGTAAGGCGAGTTAATGCTAATCGACGTAACGAGGTTTTAACTTAACGTCATACGAAGGTCAGC